>NW_027555847.1:522404442-522654442 GCF_003287225.1 Phascolarctos cinereus | reverse complement strand
TTAAGAGCAGACAGTGGAGACTTTTGAAAGCGAATAAGAAGACAACAATAATCAAAAGAAAGCTCTTGCCCTTCAGACACCTACTTAAACTAAGCTTTTATAGTTAGGCCAATATTCCTTTGGTGCAAAAGCCTGGTTCTGGTGTGGGCATAGATGAAACAAGATGAATAGGCAGCAGCATCAGTCTAGAATTGGGCTAATTAGTAGAGTGGTAAGTGAAATGAAGTAGATTACATTTAACTAAGTTCTTGAGACAAGGTAAAGTGAATTCCAGACTGTTATGATGCTGTAACTCTGAGTTCAGTTATGTTTCCTGAGCATCAATTACACTTAATTGTACCTCACAAGGTTTTTGTGAGGATATTTGTAAAGCACTTACCAAAGTGCATGGCACATAGGGGGCACTTAATAAATGCTTATTTCCTTCCTCCCATACATGCTTGGAGAGATTAGAGAGAATGAAGCAGCTTGGGTTAAGGCTTATGCTCATATGAACAGGTGAATGGGAGTTCACGTTGACCCTTACTAATACTTCTGTTTTACAATGATTTTATTATTTTGACTGAATGCTTATTCTAACCCTGTAAGGAGTCTTGTATAATAAAGCAACAAAGTAGGTATCATGGTAGTCAAGTAAAGGGATTTTCCTACAGCAGGATGGGACATAATGAGCTACTATATGAGATAAGATTTGGTAATCTATATACTAGACAAAGGAGAGAACTAATGGAACAAAGGTAGCTAGCTTTCTGCTGAAGAGAGCTTACTGGTTAATTCCCGATTATTCTCTGCTGTTGGGTAGCACATATGTCAAGTGCAGATGAGAGCTTGGTTGGTAACACAGAAAGTTTACTAGAACTAGGGTTAGGTGATCAGTGTTTCCTAGCTGTTAAATAATTTATCATGACATTTTTCAAAGATGTTGATTCCAGGAAAAAAAAACTAACAGAAAGTTATCACATTTATTTTTGAAAAGTGAAGGATATTTCTTTTACAAAAGCTTCAGAGTCCCCGATTTGTAAATATGAAAATATCATTCTAATTCTGTTTAGTAAGGGTAGTAAAGGGGTACTAAATTTATGGCCTAATTCAAGAGTCTTAACTTGAGGCCTTAAACACAACCTTGCTTGACCTGGAAATCTCATTAAAAAAAATCTGTTATGGCTTCTCCTTGTCAAAAATGATAAAAGGTTTTAGAGTTTCTCTGGAGCTAATATCACCTATTGGCAAGAAAAAGGAATTATGAAGCACATTTAGTAGGATAGAATGTTACAATCATTGAAAGGATTAAGCCTAATTATGAATTCAATTTATAAATTCTTATGTCACTAAGAGATATTTCAGCAATAGGCTTTGAAGGTAGCAATATGCTTTCGTCCCCATTTGAAGTGACCTGAGGATTAACTGACACAGGAAGGATACTTTACCCTATTGCAAATTAGATATTATTTGGATGTCATATTTCCCTTTTCTTCTTAGTTTGTAAAACCACGAGAATGTTTCTTGTTATATAGTTTTCTAAATATGACCTTATAAGTAGAGCAAGAACATACCTATAATTTCCCACAACTAGAAAATAAATAACTAGTGAAAGAGGCCAAAACTCCCTTCTACTGAGCTCTCTCCTTCCCATCTGGTCTCAGATTGCAGACCTACATTTTCTCAGCCACACTCCCCCTGAAGGCATGGGAAATACCAAAGCAGACCCACAGGGAATGAGAATAAAATATGTTCAGAGGATTAGATCTTGCCAGCAGCTAACCCAACAAGCCCTGAAGGTTTCCTCTTCCTCTCACCTTGCTGATGAACTGGGAAATAATGTTTCTGGAATTTTCTGGAATCTATCTCCTTGGAAGGGAGTGGGGAAACATAGGAAAAAGCCCATGCTTCCTCTCCCTGTTTTACTCTGACTCATTTTCTATTCTTAAATGCAATGCAACTGAAATATCCTTACTTGGATGGTGACTGAAATGCTGCTGCCTCCCGAATAAAGACAACATCTGTTCCAAGAGCAATTCAGACAAGACTGGAATTGAAGTGCAAAGCAGGATCTCTCTCTTTTTTTTTTTTAATAATTGCTCAGAGTTTTTCAGCTTCTGGAACGAGGTCCGGAAACAAAATGGGCAGAGTTGAAATCTCCTTTTATCCTAGAACTTACCCTCTGCAGGGGGGAAAAAATACGATTAGAAATAAAATTGTGCAGTAAGTTGCTTAGCTGTATTATTAAATGTCAACCAGTGGGGATGCACTGGAAATATTGCATTTTTGCAGATCAGGATTGTCTAATTCTTTTTCCTTATGGAGTCCTTCTTTACTTTCCATTTGAGAGCAGAATTTGAATTTATTTAAGAGTAAGAATCACATACCTTTTTCATTACTTCTAGTTCTAAAGCCTGAGCATGATCTTATGGTCTATTTCTGTGTTTTCTCTAACCTGGGTAAGAGCTAGATAAACCGAAATGCTTTGAGGAAACAAACCCCATACAAGGGAAGGGAGAGACCTCAGTTCAAGATCAAAGAGCTACCTAAGATAGTCAGTCATTTTAAAAAATGCCTCAGACACCTACTAAATCTCTTTGTGAAGAGCACTGAGTTAATATCTGAAGGACATGGATAGGTTCCTGCCATGAAGTAGCCTACAAATTAATGGACAAAAATATGATTTGTATACAAATATGAGATTAGACCTGCATTAGGAAGCCAGGGACCAGAAATTCTTTTCAATGAAGATTAATAAACAGAAAAAAGATAAATTAGGAATGTTTTGTTTCTCTGGATATATGGACTACTTATTCAAAAGAAGGTGTAAGAGAAAGAAATCTAAACAGAGAGTTCCTTTGGCTCCTTCCCTTGACTTTCATATTTATAAGTTGATGGAATAGTTCCTGGGCAAAATTAGACAGCTAACTAAGTACTATATAGGAATTGCAATTTAGCAGTTGAGACATGGACAGAGTATCTGCCCAGGGGTGAGGAGTTAAGTTCAAATTTGACCTCAGCCACTTACTAGTTGTGTGACCCTGGGCATGTCACCTCATCCTGTTTGCTCAGTTTCTCATCTGTAAAATGAGCTAGAGAAGGAAATGACAAACCATTCCAGCATCTTTGCCAATAAAACCCCAAGTGGGGTCACTAAGAGTCAGATACTTCGGAAACAACTCGACAACAACAACTTGGGGTATGGAACTATCAATGGCTTTGGAGTAATGAACATTTAAATTTAAATCCCACTCAGCAATTTTTTCTCCCACAGTGTGTTCCTAGGCAAATCACTTAACTTTTCTGAAATATGGGTAATATGTCACCTACCACACTACATTGTTATTGGGCAGCTAGTGGCATAATGGATAGAGGGCTGGGTTGTGAATCAGAAAGACCTAATTTCAAATCTAGCTTCATGTACCTACTAGCTGTGTGACTGTAGATAAGCCACCTAACCTCTGTTTGCTTCAGATTCTCCAGCTGTAAAATGGGGATAATACCAGCACCTGCCTCTCTGGGTTGTTATGAAAATCAGATAAGATAATATTTTAAAGCACTTAGCACATAGTAGGTATGATACAAATATTTATTTCTGTTCCTATTTCCCTTAATGTAAGGATCAAATGAAAATGTTTTGCCTACCTTAAAGCAACTATATATGTAAGAATTATTGTGGCTAGCATAGGCTAGTGAAAAGAAGTGTTGGACTAAATATTGAGACTTCTGTTAAGATCCTGCCTCATATCCTGTATAACCACACCACTTAACTTTTCAAGGTCCCAGTTTCCTCTGCTGTAAAATGGCGGTATTAGTGCTTGTACTATTTGTAAAGTGATAACCTGAAAATTTTGAGGAAACTGCTTTGCAAGCCTTAAATTGCAGTATTAATAGAAGTTATTATGATTGTCTGACATAAAATAAAATTACACCTCAACCACCCATTGGCAGCACAACATTTTATAAGTAATGATTCATATTCATAACATATTTCTAGACCTCTCTTGGTAGAAAGAAAATAAGGTTTATTATGTTTAATGTGACATTAGAATCACAAAATTGTAGAGGTGTAAAGCACCATCAAGTCTAACTTCCTCATTATGTAGATGAGAAAACTGAGCCCGAGAGTGGAGAAATGACTTTTCCAAGGTCAAATACTTAATACAGCCAGATCTCAAATACACATCACACATCTTGCCTGCCCAATGTAACTCCATGCCAAGAAAACCCCATGGACAGCTATGGCCCATGGGGTCATAAAGTGTCTGATATATGATTGAACAGCAATAATAAAGTATAACAGGCACTGTGCTAAGTTATAGGGATACAAAGGAAGGCAAAAACTGCTCTTATCTAGCTCACAATGTAATGGGAAAGACAACAGGAAAATATCTATGTGCAAATGAGCCATATACAGAATAAATAAAAAATAATCAACAAAGGAAGGCACTAGAAGGGCTAGAGAAAGGTTTCCTGTAGAATATGGGCTTTTGGCTGGGACTTGGAGGAAACTTGAAATGCACAGAGATCACTCGATTGTTCTGAGGTCATTGGTTTAAGCAGTGGAAGAGCCTGAAGTAAAACTCAGGTCTGCTAACTTTTAGTCTTTATTCATTCTTTTAGCAAACTTTGCGCATACCTTACTCATTTATCTCTACTCCCTACTTTATACTGTACTTGGGTGGCTGTAATACCCCAGTGTGTGACTTCCTATCTAGCTGTGATTGAACATTTGGTTACCTCCATGTACTATCTCTACAGTGGCCCTTGTTCAACTTAACTATTTCACCCTAACGATCGTTAGTGTTGCTTTTAAATGTGTGTGTGTGTGTGTGTGTGTGTGTGTGTGTGGTAGAGTAGGGTTATCTTGTCAAAATATCCCTAGGAAATGAGAAATATTGATTACTTCCATTTATTTCTTGCCACAAAATAATACTAACAATCAAAGGTGGATGTGAAATTTCCATTAACCCACAGAAGCAAGAACTCAGTCAAATGTCAAATAGGACCTTCAGAATAAAACCATCAAACCATAGAATCACAAAACTTGAAAAGAACTTAGAAATTATGTAGATCTGGGGCTCTTAACTTTTCTTTTCATCATCATCATCATCATCATCATCATCTTCTTCTTCTTCTTCTTCTTCTTCTTCTTCTTCTTCTTTTTCTTCTTCTCATCATGGACCCCTTTGACAGTCTAATAAAGTCTAGGGACTGCTTCCCAGAAAAAAAAAATTTAAATGCATCTTACTTTACTTTATGTTTTATTTTACAAATATTTTACATAAAATAAAATATATAAAATTACAAAACCAACCAACTTACATTGAAATACAGTTAAGAAAATATTTTCAAAATCAAGTTCATCAATCCCAGGTTATAGTCCTAATCTAGTCCTATCTTCTCATCATGATTTTATGTCTGAGGAAATTTAGGCTAAAAGAACTTTCAAAAATTACATGCCTAGTAAATTCCAGCTTGAATTTGAGCTCGTTATTCTGACTAAGCTGTATTTTATGCATCTAATAATGTCTTTCTTATCTTGAAATATGATAATAGAATTGTAGAGCAGAGAGAGATAACCAATTTATAAGCCAATCTTATAAACCAATTTCCAAAAGGTAAACTGAGATCTGAAGTGATTTGCCTAAGATCACAGTTTATAAGTGGCAGGAATGAATTGAAATAGTGGTCTTCTCATGTCTTGGTGAGTGATCTTTCCACTCTAACATAGTACCTCATAAATTCTTCAAAAGACACTTGACTACAAAGTAGTAAAGGATCAGTAAGTTTCACCTCCAAATGCCAACAGTGGTATTGCCATCATTGCTTTATTACATCTGGGTGCCTGTATGTACCTAAGAATCTCAATGGACTTGCTTTTCTTTAGACTTACCAAACTATTCTGTTCTTTCCTTTCCCCGGTTTGTCTTATGATCTTGCTTATTATTCTCATGCTGAAGTCTCTTCATCTGTGCGTGCAAAGAATATTCTTTTTTTTTTTTTGAATAGTGGGATTTGAAGATAATGGGATCATGTTTTACTTCGGTTTTGTCAAACATACTGAAGAATGGTCATACATGAAGTCACAGACTCCTCTTCAATCCAAATATAACATGGGTTTTGAAGAAGTTGCCTCACCTAGTAGTTCAGTACAATTGCTCTTTACCCTCAACTGTTGTTTCTATTTCTTCTACTGCAGTATCTGTTCCCAATCTGTTTGTTGTCTCTAAACACTAGGGTAGCTAGGTGGTGCACTGGGGAGAGAGCACTGGCCTTGGGGTCAGGAAAACCTGAGTTCAAATCTAGCCTCAGGTGCTTACTAGCTGTGTGACCCTGGGCAGGTCATTTAATCTTATATGCCTCAGTTTCCTTATCTGTAAAGAGAGCTTGGAGAAGGAAATGGCAAACCGTTCCAGTATATTTGCCAAGAAAATCCTAAATGGGGTCACAGAGGATTAAACACTACAGAATAACAACAAACTTGCAAAAAATTCCTGGTGCCAGTTTACCTAAGCTCATCCAATCAAGAACATTGTTACCACCAAGTAGATGCATGTTTTTTTTTCCTATCCAGTTTAAATTGTTCAGCCTTACAATGGAAACTGGCTATTTGGAGAGATGATTTTATGTAACAGAAAGTGTGCTGCCCTTGGAGTCAGGAGAGAGCTGGCTTCAAATCCTACCTTTCTTCTGGGACTTGGGATGGATCTAGGTTAAAGATATAAATCTTCTAAAGAAAAGGATGCAGCAAGCTATAATACTCTGCATTGTAAAGAAATAGATATTAACTCAAATTTGAAAGAGATAACCAAAGACACTTCCCAAACTCTTTGTGATATCCCTTAGTGACATTTTATTTCTACTATTATTTACAGGAGATAAATTGTACACACACACACACACACACACACACACACACACACACACACACACATGCACACACATACACACACAATGCTTTTTGCAAATCAATAAAGATATGTTATAGGGGACCATTTATATGAGTTGTGAAAAGTCCAACATTAAGAAAACTGTTCTGAAAACATAATCTAATCTCGCAAAAAGAATTCCATTTCAATTACTTGATAAACTGGCAATTTAGTAAAGAAATAATCAGAAGCCTTTGGTTTATTAGGTTTTAGGATACAAATTCCAACATATTCTAGTAAATAAGAAATATACTTAGCTGGATTAGGCAATCTATGAGGTAGAATGGTCCAGTAGAAATCACTAGATTAGGAGTCTAGAGACCTGTATTTCAGTTTAGAATCTATCACAAACTACTCCCTTGACCGTGAGTCAGTCATTTCTATTTTAAGAGTCTCAGTTTCTTCATCTGTCAAATTGTGATAATGCTACCTAAAGGACTTCCCTAAGAAAGCTGTCATGAAGATTAAATGAAGTTATATGTGTAAGATGTAAGTTTCTCTACAAATGTTAATTAATTTTATCAGAACTGTCACCACATTACTCAGAAAATGTATACCTGTACATTTCTCTGTGATATATGTGTATGATATACTGATACACATACATACATATATGTATTCATATGTACATAATAAAGAATATGTGTGCATATGTATATGCATACATATGCATATACATATGCACTTATATACGTGTGTGTTTGTATATTCTTTTTTTCTGAGGAACCTCCTTGGCACGTTCTCAAACATATATTTTTAGTTGACAAATTAAGAAACAAGACCTGAGAGTTTTTGTTGGTCACAAGATCAATATAAGACAATAATATAATCATTGCTAAAAATGAACTAATAAAAACTTTGGCTTTAATATGTACATGTTTAAGTACTATTTACCTCTGCACTGGTCAGCTCACATATGAAGGATTGTGTTTCATTCTAGACACTATATTTTGGGGGGATGGTTATTATCAAATGGAGCATGCCTAGAGGAGAGGGAACAAGTCCAGTTAAAAGTAACGTCAGTGACTGCTCAATAGGGAAACGGAAGGAAGAGGCAACCTCCTGTCCCTCAAGATGTCAGAAACCATGCTAAAGCCCTGGCTGCCCCATGATAACGATAAAATTTATTCTCAGGAGGTCACAAAATGATAAATATAGAATTAATTTTGAAATATAGATGTGTATATACATGTGTATATACATGTATACACATATATATATATGTGTATGAATTCTATTCCCCTAAGTATTTTGCCCTGTTATCTATTCCTTTTCATACATTTCTTAAAAAAAAAAAAGTTTTTGCTGTCAGCATAGCTAAAAGTGGGTGGAAATGACACCAAAAAAAACCACCCCACAACATTTAATGTATTTCTAATAAAAGGCATGTTTGAAACTGTTACAGTTCTGGACACAAGCAGTACAAGAATCAAGGGGCTATAATTTCTCCTTCTAAGAGAACTGCCTCACATTCAATCAAATGGATTATTCCTTTAGATTCATATTTGCTTAGTAAGTAATTGCTGCTTTGCAAAAATTAAAACACACCGCACACACAAACACAAATCTAGTGATATCAGACTGAGCTCAGCACCAGCATTTCCATTTGCAAAAAGCAATATAAGTCACTGCTTTCTCCATGCTCCCTATTTAACTACACCTTGTTGATTACAGTTTATGAAGCGTTTGTCAGTGAAGTAAGTAATGCATTTTTTCCCTCTTGTTTACATGAGGAAACTGAGGCTCGGGAAAGTTAAATATCTTGTCCAAGATTACATGGTTAGTAAATGTCAAAGCTAGATCTCTCATCATAATGATCTTATTATAAGGCCATTAAGTACTGTTTATATCATATGAAGCTAACTTTAGAAGCTCTGGTTCTAGTTACCTATACCTACCTAAAATAGTAATATGTAATCTGTAAATGTATTTTCATTATTGATTTTCACCAACATTTCTAACTAAATTAATGGTATTCATGTAGAAATTTCAGCAGAGTTCACTCTTTTTAGATGCTCCTAATTGGTAAACCCATCTACCATTTTAACTCGAAGTCCTAGTTCTGCCCTGCTACCATATTAAATATCCCTGACTCATCTTTCCCTGATCTAATACATTTTCCACATTGTCGCCAATGTAATTTTCCTAAACCACAGATTTGACCAGGTAATTCTTGTTTTTCAACAAATTCTAGTAGGATCAAATATTCCTATATTAGATCTGCTATTTTGGAATATTATAGGCATATCATAATATAAGTATTTCATTTAATATCAATAGGATAAGATGTAGATTCCTCTGTTTGACATTTGCAACTATAATCTAGCCCCAACCTATGTCATCACTGCCCTACCTACTTTATGTAATCCAGTCAAACCATTCACACTATTCCTCAGACATTTTGCTCCGGCTGTACTCTATGCTCAGAATATACAGAAGCCTTATCTGGGCCTCTTAAAATTTTCAGTTTGCCTCTCCTGCTTATGTCTCCTTCCCCCAATCACTTTGAATTTACTTTGTAAAACACATATATGCACACTGTCTCCCCCAATAGAAGGTGCACTTCTTGAACTATTTAATTTTTACCTTTGTTTTCTTAGCACTGTTCATAGTACCTGGCACATATTGCTGAATAAATGTGTACTAACTGACTCTGAAACAAATTTATGTTAGCCACTTTGAAAAGTGACATGATAGAGTGGAAGGTGTTCTTGAATTGAAAGAGAAAAGATGGGTTCAAATCCTTCCTGTTATTATTATTTGCTACGTAATCATGGGAATGACAAATTTTCTGATCCTCCTATTCCTCAGATGTAAAATATGTATATTAATAACAGTAATGCCTATTTATAGAGTTCTACTGAAAATTGTTATACTGTTTATTTTTTTATTTTTAAATCTTAAAATACTGAATAGATGTCAGCTAGTACTAATCAATTTTCTCAAGCCCTTTGGATATATATGTGTTTGTGTATGTATGTATTTGAATGTATGTATATATGTGCATGCATATGAGTATATATAGGTATAAGGATAATGAAATGACCAAGGACCTTATTTTACTGATTTTCAAAGTACTGAAAACAGCAATGAGAGTTGAGGGCAGCTGAAAGTTTAAAAGCTATATGTATATATATATATATATATATATATATATATATATATATATATATATATACACACACATATATATATGTACACATACAAATATGCATATACATACATGCATATACTCATATATGCACACACATACGTGTGTGTGTGTGTGTGTTGTGATACTCCTTCTAGGGATTTCTCCTTTCTATCCCATAGCACTGAAGGTTCTAAACATCAAGATGGTCATCTAGAATGGCACCAGATCACTGAACTTCTAAGACAGTTGGAACACTTGTTTTGGTTTCTCCTTACTTTTCATTACTTTCACTTGTTTTGTGTAAAATACCACGAGTGCTGCAAAGAGGAAACTTTGATAAACACATCAAAAAACAAAAAGTCTTAATCAATAGTCCTCTGTCAGAAGACTACTTGGAAAATGAAATATAGAGAATCAATTGTCTCTTAATGTTGTTAGTTTTGTGTTCTTCATCCTTCAAAATGTGACAATAAGTAGCAGCAGCTGCCTTTGCCACCTTAACTACCAGGTGACAAAGAATCAACCATAGTGTTTTGCTGCTAATTTATGTTTGTACGTGTCTGTCGTGTACACGTGTGTGTTGACTGTTCAATGCCTGATGAGAAGGGGAAAAATAGCAAATACAAACACCCTATTATAAGAAAAGGAAGGATAGGCCTATTCTGTATGCTGCTCTGTTTATGTGATAACAAGAATCTCAAGAAGATTAATGAAATAACTGGGGACCTTTATTATCCTGATTTTCAAAGGACTAAAAACAGCAGTGAGAGTTCAGGTCAGCTGACAGTCTGAAAGCTATTTCCACACACATTCCAATTCTCTTCCTCCTTAATAGGGACAATGTCAAGTTTGGAGACTAAAATATGCCTTTCTTTCGCTTTCCCCCATAGTTAAGTCCATGTGGTTTCTTTCTTAAAGGCAATTATTAAGTGTGCCAATATTTAACCAACAGTCAGTTGTTGGCTAAAGGATTTGATTTCTTGAGAAGCTATTTTAAATGACTGTTATGTATTATGGCTTAAAGAAAATACTTATGCACTTGTGACTCTTCCTGGTAGAACAAAAAATAAAATTATCACTTCATCACACCTCCTCCAAAATCTGTGCCTTCTTAACTTGGAGGTCTGGAGAAAGACTTAAATTAATTACTTCAAGCAGTGTCTTGAAGGAAGAAATTCCGTAGAAGAAACATCTCCAAAAATTACAAACTATATTCAATGTCAGCACGGTCTTGTCAATTTGCCAGAGTTAATGAGTCAGTCTCTTGAAAGAAGTACAAATTCAAGTCTATTTTAAACCCTCAAAGGTTAGTATAGCATATGATGACTAGAGCTCTTCCCTCTACCTTCAGCCTAAACTGAATTTTCCCATGTATAAACCATTAGATATAATAGAAGAATGTTGAAAAGCCCTTGTAAGTTTTACCTCATTTAATTTTATTCAAGAACCATCTCTCAAGTACATACTATGTGCCAGGCATGGCACTGCTCTATTGTATGTAGGTATTGAAGATACAAAAATGAAATTGATGGCCTCAAGAAACTTACATTCTGTCATGAGGAAATGTCCCAAATATGAATAAGATAAATAGAAGTAAAGTAAACAGTCAATTTAAAAGTTGGAGAGCTATAACAACAGGGGAAATCTGAAAATGACTTTTGTCAGAAGTAGAACTTGGGCTGAACTTGGGAGTAGATTAGGATGCTCAGAGGCCAAGGTGAGGTAGGAGTCCATTCCAACTAGACAATCTATGAAAAAGCACCAAGGAAGATTGTCAGCCATGAATGCCATGCCTGAATGACATTGTGTAAGTCAGTTTATCAGGAATGTAAAATGTGTGAAGTAGAATAAGTAAACCCATTTTTGTATCATGCTTTGGGCAGTTATATTTGTATATTAGTTGTTATTAGTGCAAGGAAGAGTCAGAATTAATCTTCTTCAGGAAAGAACAGAATAATAAATACAACATAGCATTAGAATCCATTGTCCCCCACATATGCCTATACTGCAAAGCTGCAAAGTGGTTGGCATAGGATTGCATTCCAGAAATTCAAAATGTAGAAAGAATCACTAGCATGGACCAGAAGTGGCAGGGAGTGGGGAGTAAGATGCAGGCTTCCTTACCCCCTTCCAAGCTTCATTCTTACTTGGCCAGTCCCTGTTGGCAACATTGATGTTCTTTCTAAATATCACTAAAATATAGAAGGTTCAGACAGCACTGCCCAATCTTCCAGCACCCATCTCCTTTTGTCCACATACTGACAATATATTTAGTGAACACCCCACTTGCCTCACATTCGAAATTATTCATTAAGACACTAGTATTCCAGAAACATTGCTTTTATTGGCATTGCTTTTCTGCTGAGTGATTTTGGTCATTCAATTAGAGAACATTATGGAGATCTGTGACAAACAGGAATAGTAGAGGCCATTGAGTGTCTTTCCTTCTAAGCTCTGTCAGTTCATAGTCTACTCTTTCATAATAATTACTTCTAATGTGACACCTTTCCTAAATAAAGATTAATATGATCAAAAATGCATTTTTATGGTGACAAAAATATGTCATTGGAACCAGGATCAGACTTAGTGTGTCATTCATTACAAAAGATAACCTCAGACTAATTTTACAATCTCATTTATCACTTAAGATTCATACTAGACTTTACTGGCAGCTTCTTATATAATGCTGAAAAAACACAATTTGTTAAAAGAAATAATTTCTACATTTTTCATTAAGTTTATGTCTACATACTCATTCTGTGATGAAAGGGAAATGAATGTATTCTTATGCTTCACTGGAAAAAGTCCATTCAGTTCATCCCTATAACCTCATTGTGGTATAGGGATAACCTTGAGTTCTCAAAGGCTATACCAAGAGAAACATTGGATCTGGAAAGCAAAACTATAGTCAGGGTGAGGTGAGTAAAGCTTTGACCTAGAGAAGAGAATTTCAGGAGATGCTGACAGCACTTAAATTGCTTCGACAGGTAGAAACAGCTAAGTTTGGCATCTATTTAGCAAGAACAATTTCTTAAAATGGAAAATACTACCAGAGAGCATAGGTTTTTTTTTTCCCTTTCCACTTGTAGTAGCGCTACAGTTAATCTTTTCACTAACCCTGACCTATTCCATCTCCTGATGTTGCCTCCCTTCTCATGCTGTCATTTGACCTCTTATTTGCTCTACCCAATTTGTTTGTAAAAGTTGATCTAGGGGCTGGCTTTGTGATCCTTGTTCTAGACCTCTTTTGTTTTACCCTGAGCACCAGAATTACTATTTCTGGCTCTACTGACAGGCTCTATAAAGGCGGGGAGAGCATCTTGTATGTCCCACAGATACTGTGCATGTGATAGCTGAGAAGCAGCTTAGTTAAGCCTCATTATGAGAAACTTGGCTACTGAGTGATTATGTAGGAGAGGGGATGGTGCTTTGGTCACTCATGCAATCTATCTGATAAGATATGAAAATGTTTCCAATTTTGAATGTAATGAAAACCTGTACACGTTGGCAAAATAATAGATGTTTTAAATACCAAATTATGGATAAAGAGTTGTCAATAGATCCATGATAATTTCTTAGTCATTGCACATCAGGTACTGTTCTAAATGCTAGGGGTAAAAAGAAAAGCAAAAAAACAAAAACAAAAAACAGTCTGTCCTCAAGAAACATATTATTGAATGGAATAAAAGACATATAAATGAATAGTTGCATAGTCTAAAACATTTCGGGATTTAAAGATTTAGAAATAAGAAGTACCTTAGCAATGATTTCAGGGATGGAGAACCTGCAGCCTCGAGGCCATGTTTGGCCCTCTAGATCCTCAAGTGTGGCCTAACGGTCAAAGAAGAGATGCAATTGAGGACCTAGAGGGCCACATGTGGCCTTGAGGTTACAGGTTCCCCACCCCTGCTAGCCTTTCATTTTGCACATAAGGAAACAGTTCCAGAAGTAGTAAAGTGACTTGTTCTAAATCTTAGAGGTAGTAAGTTGCTAAATATGCCCTGGAATCTAGGTTTTCTAACTATTAACACTAGTACTTTTTTTCTAGTTTGTCAGTCAACAAGCATTTATTAAGTACCTATTGTTTAAAGTGCTTGGAATATAAATGAAAGCAGAAAGATGGCCCTTGCTTTCTAGGAGTTTATATTCTAGTGGAGGAAGACAATACATTAAAAACAAAACAATCTGAAAAGGGTAGGGAAGGAAGGGGAGAAATTTAGTCTGTAAAGGAATGAAATTGTATGGCTTAGGCACCTTCTTAAATGGAGATTCTGGGTGGAGCCATTCAATTAGAGCAAGAGGTGGCAAGAGCTTCCCAACTATGCATTCCAGGTCTAGAATAAGCTTCCAAACTTGATTAAGACGTGATTAAGAAAGCCCAGAGTTCAGAGAAGAGAGGAATGGAGGGTTCTAGGCCAAAAATACGTTTGACATGTTCATCTGTGTTATACCTGAAAACTTCCAGTGATGAGGAATTCACTACTTCTAGAGGTAGCACATTCTGCTTTTGGTCAATACTGATCGTTGGGAAGATTTTCCCTATTTCTAGCCTAAAGCTGCCTACCAGGGTCATGCAAAAGAAGTCTACTTTTTCTTCCAAATGACAGATCTTTAAATAATGGAAGAAAGCTAACATGCCTTATCTAAGTCTTTACCTTTTTAGGTTAAACACACCCAGTTTTTTCTACCAGTCTTTGTATGGAATGGCTTTAGGCTTTCCACCATCTTGGGTTGCCCTCCTCTAGACATAATCCAAGTGGTCAATATTTTTATTTTTTTTTTCTTAAATCTAACACCCCAAACTGAACAAAATACACTGGATGCAGATCTGCTCCCTGACTTCTGTTAATGTACCCTGATTTTCAACTAGCTATTTTAGTGATAATGTCATGCTGTTAATTCATACTGATCTTTTCAGACCATTGAAACTACTCTATTCCATATACTTTAGAAAATTGTTTTTGTTATCTCATACTCCTGAAAAGTTCTTGTCCCTATTTATTCACTGTGATGTCCTTTAGTTGATGGCCAATAGAAAATACCAATCACAAACACACACACAAACGAAGTGTTTCCACATGTATATTATAAAAAAATACTAAAGGTGGGGCATTTAGATTTCAGATTATCCATGAATATTCTTTTATTCCTTTTACCTGTACAAACTCTGTACAATTTACTGCTCATTACCATCCTGGTTAGAGTTCAGAGTAGGGAAAATGAACTGATATGTAATTCAAATCCCTTTATGGCATTTATCATTAGCAATTCTTTCAGAAAGGCATATTGGGTAGGAGTTTAAAGCTAGAAGCTAACCTTAGGTTTAAATTTATTTACCTTCTTTATTTATGAAGGTTACATTACCACTCTGTAAGCAAGATAAATTAGTCTGTCCTACTGATGTCAAGCATCCTTGAAATAAAATGACAGGTTTTGATATAAAGATGCAATACTGCTAACATATAGGTATCAAATTACAGTCAAATTTCTATGTTTATTAGTTGTCTAAGAATCTATGGTTCATTTCTGTGATCAGTCAACAATCAGGGGAGAGACAAAAGACATAATAGACACAGTGCTTCTCTATAAAGGAGATGAAAATATAACATGGGAGAACAAAGTCCATATGAAAACACACTCTGACAACACACAAACTTGCAATTAATTGAGGTTACCCAAAGTTAGTGGGTTATTCAAGGGGATAACTGAATTCAAGGGAGTAACTGAAAATAGAAAGATATTAGGAAACAAGATGTTCTTCTTTAGAAAATATCCTATTTTCTGGATTTTGAGTCAGATTATCACCTAGTTTCAAATCCAAGGTTTGTCTCTTATTCACTAGGAGACCTTAGGCAAGTTACTTAGACTCCCAAGTGCCTCAGTTTTCCCCCTTACAAAATGAAAGGGTTGAATCCTTTCAGAATCTTACTCCCCTTGAACCTTGTTCTCTAGCCATAGTTTTTTCCAATGTGCTTAAAATCCAATTTATATAAATAACTATCTTGAAATTTAGAGTTATAAACCATTTTGACCATATTCAGTCTGAAAATTTTCTCTCATTTTCTTCAAGGTACAATTCAAGTATTCTATCAGAATTTTGTGGGCTATGCCTCATTCCATGAAACAAAGGGTGAAATTTGTCATAGGTGAAACGTTCAGGTGAAGGGAAGAAGAATCTTGCAAAGAAGTCATCTTGGAAAGGTGAAATAGCTAGATCACCCTTTAATCATGGCTCATTAGGAACATTTATTTGAAGTAGTAGACATGCTCACTTGGTAAAGCAGAAGCTGAGCCAATATAGACTGCAAATTCCTGACAGACTTTGGATGACCTTTTGTTCACAGATTGTGCATACTTACTAAGCAAGCAGAAGAAGCAATTCAGTTCTTGAAAGTTCATAGTCAATTTCCTTAGGTTGGGAATGATCATAAGTCCATTGCTAGAGATGAGTTGTGACCACAGCTGGTGGCATGTTGCTGTAGCATCCTTTAGACGTACCGAAGCCCCTTTATTTTACTGCAATCTATGAAAAGTGGCCTTGGATAAAGGTCCCTTTGGTGCCATTCAGCATCATTTCTTTTTTTTTTTCCTTTTTCTCTTTCGTTTCACATTCCCAACTGTTGAATTTTAAAAGCACTAGGTGGGAACACAGATTTTATTCCTACTCCTCTCTGTTTCTTAGGTACATTTTATTGCAATAGGAATGAAAATTGTTAGATAATTTAAGTACTAGCTTGTGGGAGGTTCCAGCTTTCTATTTTTAGCTCTACTTTCATAAACAGTTTAGCCAACATGTTCTTATACTGTTGCTTAGAAAAACTGAGGCAAAGTATAAACTTCTTAAAGAATCATTACCATTAAAAATGACTTAATACTGATAAAAGCTGCCATACAATGGTGAAATAAATTTCCCCCATATTCTTTCTTTCTTTCTTTCTTTCTTTCTTTCTTTCTTTCTTTCTTTCTTTCTTTCTTTCTTTCTTTCTTTCTTTCGGCAATGGGGTTAATTGACTTGCCCAGGGTCACACAGCTAGCAAGTGTTATATGTCTGAGGTCAGATTTGAACTCTGGTCCTCCAGAATCCAGGGCTGATGCTCTATCCACTGTGCCACCTAGTTGCCGCAAATGTAAACTCCTTTGTTGAGCTTTTTTTTTTTTTTAAGGAAATCGGGGTTGTGACTTGCCCAGGGTCACACAGCTAGTAAGTGTCAAGTGTTTGGTCTGAAGCCACATTTGAACTCAGGTCCTCCTGACTTCAGGGCTGGTGCACTATCCACTGTACCACCTAGCTGCCTCCCCCCATATTTTTTCAATAGCCCGGGTAATGAACTGGGTCCCTAAAGTAGAGAAGTAAGGGGCAATTTTTACATGATGTGGTACAAATTGGTATTGGGATATTCTTTCCCTCCTCATCTTCATCTCCCTGGTCCTCTTCATCTCCTAGCTTCCTTGGCTACCTTCAAAGACCAGCTAAAATACTATCTTTTACTAGAAATCTTTTCTAATCCCCTTTACGGCCACTTAAGGCTATTTTTCTCTGTTGGTTATCTCCAATTTTTGCTGCATGTATTTTGTCTGTGCGTAATTATTTGCATGTAGTTTCCCCATTAGGCTGTGAGCTCTTTGAGAGCAGGGATTATATTTCCCCCTCTTTATTTGTATCCCTGGTACTTAGCACAGTGCTTGGAAGATAGTAAGTGCTTAACAAATGTTTCCTAACTGACTTCTTATGGGTGAGGTGGGCTATTTTCATGGAAACTTTATACTTTTATTAAACATTCATTCTTTCATTTGTTAATTCTAGGTACCAAAGTTAGAAAGTAAAAATTGAAGTTAATGTCCAAAGGAGAGTGACCAACATGGTGAGAAGACTCAAGGCTGCACTATGTTATGAGCTCAAAGAAAGAGTTCAGTATGAAGAAGAGAAGACATAAGCAGGTCATGATAGTCATCTTCAGTTATTAGAAGGGCTATCACATGAAAGAGGAATTAAACTTATTCTAATTTACCACAGAACACTGAAGTAGGAAAATTTTTCAAAAGTTGCAAAGATATTGATTTAGCCCTTGTGTAAAGAAAATCTTTAGAAAAGTTAAAGTTATTTTAAAGTGTAATAGGATTCCCCAGGAGGACATAAAAAAGTTTCTTCTTCACAAGAGCACTTCCATCAAAGGCTGGACATCCACTTACGAGAGATGTTATAGAGAAGTCTTTCACAGTCTTCCTTAATTTTTGTTCCTTTCCTCTGAGATTGTCTACAATTTATCTTAAATATATCTCATTTGTACATAGCTGGTTGCATGCTGTCTCCTCCATTAGACTGTGAGCTCCTCATGAGCAAGGGCTATATTTTCCTTTCTTTGTATTACCAGTACCTTAGTATCACATTGCTAGAATCATAATAGGCATTTAATAAATGCTTGTCGATTTGACTTGACTAGATTTCTGTCAGAAATGGTTAGTAATAGAATACCCTACACATTCTGAGATCACTTCCCACTCTGAAATATTGTGATTCTGTGCCTGATTAAGCCACATACAGGGCTATTCTACCAGGTACTAGGGGAGACCCGAAGAGAAATTGTACAAAATGCTTTTCTGTAAGGAGTTTACAATACAATACAAGCAAGAATTTTTTACTCTGTTTAAAGAAAATAGTGAGTATATTTAGGATGATGATGAGTGATCAGGATTTCATAGTCATATGCATATCCAGAAAATAGTACAGTGCTTTTTCAAATAACTGATAGATGTTTAGTATATGTTCAATAAAGGAACATTCTTATTAATCCACACTTCTATTGAACTTTACCATAAAAGCATTAATGGGTCTCAAAACATTGCAGCTAATTGGTCAAGATTTAGAAGGATGCAAATGGCATCCCAGATTACTTTTCCTCCTTACCACTCCCACACTCTTGCCTGAGTGTGACCCACCACTGTGGAGGACAATTATGCACACACGCACACACACACACACGCACACACACACACACACACACACAAAATCCTTGATATTCTGAAGGTAACAGCTATATACATGGATCAGGCAAATTTCCAATAATGGATCCCAGTATAAACAGGGTTTCCAACTGCATTTTTAATGGACATGCATCATTTAATATAGCACTTGTCATTAGCTGGTAAAAATGTTTTCTATTGTTAACTACTGTTTTCCAGGAGAAAAACAATTTTTAAAATCATAATTAGAATGCAGGTAGCTGTCTCAGTGCTGGGCCTGCAAGAAGACCTGAGTTCAGATTGGGCCTCAGATACTTACTAGCTGTGTGACCCTGGACAAGTCACTTAACTTCTGTTTGTCTTAATCTGTTGGAGAGGGAAATGTCAAAACACTCCAGTATCTTTGCCAAGAAAATGCCATGGATAATACTGGTGCACTATGGTTCATAGGTTCACGAAGAGTTGGACACAGTTAAATGATTGAACAATAACAAAAATCATATACTAACTGGCTATTCTTTTTTGTTAATTGGTTAATTGATTAAACATAATTAATAAATTTTCTATCTCTCAGAAAGAAAGGTTATAAATTCTACTGCCATTTTCCATTGGGAGTAAAATATTTCTCTCTCATATTATCAAGAAATGACTGTCTGCAATATTACAGTTGTTCACTGGGTAGAAAGGAAGGTGTGAACAGAAGCCACTCTTTGGGCTACAGAAATAGTGTTCTGCAGGAACTGGGGGAGATGTGTTGTTGCAACTATCTCTCTGACAGAAGGGACCTAAAATCTTCATTGGATACTTGACACAAATCTCCAAGAATAAGAAGATATCAGGAAGTCAGTTGCTTACTGGGAAATCTGGCTGTTGTGGATTGGCAAACAAAGCGTAAAGCAAAACTTAACTCTATGTTCTTGTTTCTGTTTGCGTTCTTGTCTGGTTCTTTCCTGCGTGGGAATTTCATCATGTATACAAAGAGTGCCACCCATCTTACACAGCCTTACTCACTAGGAGTTCTCTTTAAACTATTTACTGGACCCCCAGAGATGTTGACTAACAGTTACACGCTGATGATTTGGGAAGACTACTAATCAGGATTACATTTGAATTAGTCACAAAATACACCAAACATTCCTCTTGGAGATTTCAAGTCAGCGAGGAAGGGGGGAGAAGAGATTCAGATTGGTGCTTTCCCTTTCAAATTCAGGTAGTAGTGCAATGTGTCCTTCCTCCTTAATTTATCATTTAGGCATCAAAACATATCCTATGAAACCCAAAAGAAAAGTATATATTTTTAAACACATATAGCAGCAAATTGGAATAAAAATTCTAGCTTGAAAAAGTGTTCATTTATCATTATGATTCTACTTTTTCCCCTACTTAAATGTTGGAATCTGTTACTGTGAACTTACACGAAAAGAAGAAAGGTGCTGAAGGAGGCTTATTCTAATCCAAAGGTAGATTGTTAGGGAAAGAAGGAAGGGAGGAACCCTCTGAGAATGAGGTGGAAAGACAGGATTAGGATAAAGTGAAACATGACTGGATGCATCATTAATTCTGACTTCTACCCCTTGTTTTACTGTTATCAATGCACTTTCCTTTTAAGGTCTAACCTAAGAAATATCGTGAATAAAGTAAAATTTGTTTGTCTTTGGGGCTTTCACATGTAGGTCTCTCATCCTCTCCTCCTTCTTTGTGCCCCCATCTACATCCCCAGTGAACCTTCAACTACTGTAGTTTGTCCTTATAGAAACCTGCCTGTTTCAGCCTTCCCTGTCAGTATATAATGCTTTGGAAATTCACTTCCATCATTCTCCCATCAAACTTACTTGTCTTGTGTTCCTTTCCCTAGTTCATTTGATAAATGACTATATGGTGAAATGATAGACGATGGCATAACAATACCCCTCTGAGGGGAAAAAAAAATTTTCATTTGCATAGAGAGCTTCAACACCTTACCCTAAATGAATGACTTGTGTTATGGATTTCACAAATTTTGGCATATAGTGAAGTGATGCTCATGTCACCCGACATAGGTTAAAATATATCCTACCTATACATAGGGCCAATTCTGCCTCCCCTCTTGGATGTTATATAAAATGTGGAAATCTGTGGTCCAATGAATGGAAAACCTTGGGGCTCATTTTTCTTCAACCAAATCTATAGTTAAAATAAAGGCAGCTTGGTATAGAAAAAGGAGTACTCTGCAATTAGTAAGCAAGGAATCTATGTTTTTTGACTGATCACAAGAATGCTGGACTTGAAACTAGAAGACATGTGTCCAAATCCTAGCTATGCCAATGAGTAGCTGTGCATTTGGGCAAATCCTTTAGATTTTCTAAGCTTTAGATTCCTCAAGTATCAAATGGAGATAATAATATTTATCCTATTACCCTCTATTTTAGAGATGACAGCTGAAGCTCAGAAAAGGTGAAATCAGTCAAGATATTTTATAGCAAAGTGCTCTGGAGCTAAAGGCACAAAGCTCCCATTTGTATAATTATATTTAAATGTGAGTTTTATTTAGACTTTCTGGGTATGTTTCCATTCCCTACCAGAGACTGTGCTCTCTAGAATCACCCTTCCAATCATCTATCCTGATAGTTTTGAATCTATCCAGTCGCTGTCTGCCCTTCCCTTCAAAAAAGGGACAGCACTTTCCTGACCATATTTCTGAGACCATTACATACACTTCCTCCCCAGACCACTTTTCCTCTACCATATTAATCCTCTCCATTTTCTTTTCTTTTTGAAATGTTATAATTTATTCAGTACTTTGTGGGTCACTATCAAACAGCTTGAGAACAATTTTAATTTAATTATTTTTCTCAATTTCATGTACAAGCAATTTTTAAAAAATTTTGAGTTCCAAATTCACTCTCTCCCTCCCTGTTCTTCTCCCTCTTTGAGAAGGAAAGCAGTTTTCTATAGATTACACATGTGCAGTCATTCAAAACATATTTCCACATGAGCCATTTTGCAAAAGAAAACACAGGAAATACAAGAAAAATAAAGAAAGTTTATTTTTAAAAGTATGCTTTGATCTGCCTTCAGATTCCATCAATTCTTTCTCTGGGGTGGTTAGCATTTTTCATCATAAATATTTCTGAATTGTCTTGGATCTTTGCATTCCTAAGAATAGTTGTCATCTACACCTCCTACACCCTGCCCCAGCCCAGTTTCCTCTTTTCCTTCTAATCTTGGCTGCATTGGTTTTGTTTATGTAAACCCTTTTCAATTTGATGTAATAAAAATTATCCATTTTACATCCTATAATTCTATCTCTTGTTTATTCATACATTCTTCCCTTATCCATACGTCTGACAGGTAAAATAGTTCATGCTCCCCTAAGTTGCATATGATGTTAACCTTTACTTTTAGTTCATGTACCCATTTTGACCTTTTCTTGGTATAAGGTGTGAGATATTGGTGTATAACTAGTTTCTGCCTAACAGCTTTCCAGATTTCCCAGCATTTTTTCCTCATATAGTAAGTTCTTTTTCCAAAGCTTGGATCTTTGCATTTTTCAAACATTAGATTATTTTTGTCATTTACTATTATTTATTATGTAATCAGAATATGTTTTCAATACCTAAAATAAAATTCCATATGATTATGAAGAAAATCTATTATATAGAAATACAAATATAAACATGTTTTCTAAAATTTATCATATATTAATATACTTAGGAGTGGGCTCAATAACTCCAATAATTTTGACATGAAAATATCTGTAATTTGTATTGGTGACAAAGTATAGGTGCTGCTAATCCTATTATGGTTTGTTGCCTACATTTGTAATGGAAGAAAATGTTCAATTTCATTTAGAGGTTAGTGAAAATGCATATACAATTGGTCCCTCTCCAAGCTGACATAAATTCTGGAATCTCTTAACCCTCAAGTTAAGAATTCCTGATCCTTCATTTGATAAATGAAGAAAATGAATGACAGAGAGGGTAAGGTACTTGTTTCACATAATGGAGAAACTGAGTTTAAAACTAAAGTAAGGCAAATACTCTTTCCACGTTTCCATATTGCCCTAAAACTCACCCGTCATTGAATTTCTCTTTTTGAGCTCCTCTTTCAAACTTTCCTTCTTTGACTATCAACTACCATCAACCCCTCCAGTTATTTAGGCTTACCATCTCAGTGTCACTGCTTTTCCTTATTTACTGTATATTGTATAACCACCTGGTGCAGGCCCTCACCACCTCATGACTGGACTGTTTTAATTGTGCAGCCTTGCCTCAAAGCTCTTTCCACTCCAATCTGCACTCCACTCAGCTGCCAAAGTGATTTTCCTAGAGCACAGGTCTGATCATGTTATTTCCACTCACCTAGTTCCCTACTCAATAAAGTGCAATGACTCCCTATAATCTCCAGTAACAAATATTAAATCCTTTGTTTGACATTTACAGTCTTTTACAAACTGGCCCCTTCCTATCTTTCCAGTGTTTTTACACTTTACTTCCCTCCCCATATTCTACTACTGTGAGCCGGTTGGTGGTACAAAAGATAGAGCACTGTCACTGGAGTTAGAAAGACCTGAGTTCAAATCCCAACTGATACTTAATAACTGTATGTCCCTGGGGGAGTCACTTAACCCTGTTTACCTCAGTTTCCTCATCTGTAAAATGGGCTGGAAAAGGAAATAGCAATTCCAGTATCTTTGCCAAAAACAAAAGCAAACAACAACAACAACAAATGGGGTCACACAGTTAGAAATGACTAATCAATTAAACAACAACAACATTCTACTACTACCAGATGAAACTGACTTGCTTGCTCTTCTTTGCAAAGGGCATTCCAAATTTGGACTTTGTGCTTTTTCACTCAGTTTCATGTATCTATAGTGCTTTTCCTTCTCAAATCTATTTCCAAGTAGCCCTGTTTCTTTCAAGACTCCCACCATCTCCAGTGGCCTTTCCTTGTTCCCTACTTCTAAATTCACCTTTCATTTATACTTTGTCTCATATATGTCCATAGTTGTTTATATGTTGTCTACTCCATTAGAATGTGAGCTACTTAAGGGTAGGGACAATGCTTTTGCTTTTCATTGTATCCTTGAAACTTAGCACAATTCCTGGAACATAGTGGGCACTGAATCAATGCTCGTCAACTGAATAATTGACTGAAGAACTCAGGGTCTTTTATTCCCCATCACCAAAATCCAGTTGATAAATAAATTAACACCTTTTTCCTGTCCAAATTTCCCAAGATATTATGATGATTCAAATGGGGAATATTTTCATTTGAAAGTGTCCCTGCCTCATTATAATATTTGGTTGTGGCATCCAATTATTAGATATATAAGTAACATTGTTGAAGAAAGTGCATTTATTTCTTCCCCTTTCCAATCCTTTTCAGAGAAAGACTCTTTCTTTCTAGCCGTATTGAAGAACACAAGCATTTCATGAGCATTTCAGTTTAGCTAAGATCATAGTTTGGCATTGATTATAAGATCATTCCTCTCCCCCCTTGCCACCACCCCCTAAGGCAAATACCATGTGGTTGGTATTCTACCAATTTCTCATTGAAATCAGATGGCAACAGCTGAGCTAATGATAAACCGAGTTAAAGCAAGAGGCCATTTCTTTGTATAAATCTCCAGCACCATCCAATGATTGCTTTAAATGTACTCAGAGGAAATTTTAACTCAGTTGCAATTTTTAGGGCCTTCAGCTGAATGGCTTTATGGCTTATTGGCATTTCATTTTGTTGTTGTTTTACAAAGGAAAGTACTGTTATCAACGTCATAATGTCCACTATGCTTAGACTCTCAAAATGGTATCAGTGTGGAAATGTCAATCTGAATACACATTGATAGACATATTTTGACAAGTTTAAGGTGTCCTACAGGTATTTAGAGATGTGAGGAGGAAAATTATCATGGAGGTTAGGACAGGACAAAAAAGATATGAAAATCATCCGAATAGTAATGATAATTAAACCAATGGGAGCTGATGCTATCACCCAGCAAAATAGTATAGATGGATAAACAAAAAGGCTTCACAAAGCCTTCATTGTTTGTAGGCATTTAGATAGGTGGGGAGACAACCAGTAAAGAGCAGTAAGTTCCAGTCTCTCAAAAGTGCCATGTCTACTGCAGGGGGAGAGAGAGAAAAAATATGTTCCATAAAATGAAATAGAAAATTGGATCCCTCTTCTCCAATTTATAACTCCTCCTTTCTTACAGTTTCTGTCCTAGAAAAGGAACTTCTCCTTTGGTGCCCCAATGGGCACAACATACCTTTCAGCTTCCAGCCCAGCATTTCTGGCCCCAAATGTAACAAATTTGGTCATAACCACTTCTGCCTTCTATAATGTCACCAAAGTGGAGTGGGAAGGACATTTCAGAGAAGATAGAAGAGTTCCTACAAGTTCCTACGTATTTTCCTACTAATTTTATCTTCTACCTTTATACTGTATTTGCTTCTGATTCTTCTAAAATTTTGAACATGATTGCACACCTTTAGTCTCTGTTCATCCAGCCCTATAGCCCACAATGAGATGGTACTCTTTTGCTTTTCAAGAGATAGGACAAGTAGAATAAAGAATTTAAAAATAAATTCTTGATATTAATACTATTGATAATTAGTTTCACACTGTATTGCCTAAGATACTATTAATAATAAATGTTAACTGACTTTTTAATGATATTTGTCTTTAAATAAATAGAACCTGAACTTTATATATAGTGTTTTATCATTTAGAATGGTTTTTTTGGTTGTTATTTATTTTCATAAAAGTCCTCCCAAAACTTTCAGTGTTATTTTAAGTTAAGGAAACTGAGATTTTGGGGAGATATGTATTAGCTCACTTGAGTTTCACAAAAACCCTTTAAGACAAGTACAGCAGATATTATTATGCCCATTTTATAAATGAGGAAATTGAAACAGAAAGATGTTAAGGAATTTTAACATACAACTGTCAGAGAAATGATTTTTTCTTTTTGCATTTTACTTCTAGTTGAATAAAGAAGATGATAAACGATTTGTAACCTCAGAACCTGGCATATTGCTACCATTGCTACACAGAATTGGCTCAAAAAAGTAAGAGATTACATTCATCAAATGATACATTTGAATTTAGAAATTTTCTCAGTTGTGATTGATTTAAGGATCTTTGTTTAGTATCTCCTCAGTTTTTCATTCTATTATATTTTTACAGATTTTTTTCCCTATAAACAAGAACAAGCTTATTTCAGACAACTAATCTTTTTAAAGTTGTAACAATATTCTGTATACATTGTACCTAACCTCTGCCAAGAAGGAAGGGAGGTTCATTTCTTAAACTGTTATTTAGAGCTAAAAGTGGATGATTATCCTCATGGATCATGACCTTGTTGTGGCACAGAGGCTTGTGTAGCTCAATGAAACTATGAGCTATTCCATGCAGGGTTATCTAAGCTAAACATGTTATAGTAGAGAGTTCTGGCAAATGGTGTTCACTAGAAAATGAAATAGCAAACCACTCAAGTATCTTTGCCAAGAAAACCACATGGTCAGTATTAAAATGATAAAAGATATGACGCCAAAAGATGAGCCCCCTGGGAAGGAAGGTGTTTAACATACTGCTGTGGATAAGTAAAGGTCAACCAGAAGTAGCACCAGCATTAATGAGGTGGCTGGGACAAAGCCAAAAGGAAGTTGAGCTGTGGGATGTGTCTGGTGATGAAAGGAAAGTCCAGTACTGCAAAGATCAATATCATATAGGAACCAGAAATGTAAGATCTATGAACTAAGGTAAAGTGGATGTGGTCAAAGAAGATATTGAAAGATTAAACATTGACATCTTGGGTGTCAGTGAAATTGAATGGATAAGAATGGTTGAATTTAATCCAGGTGATCATTACATGTGTTACTGTGGGCAAGAATCCCTTAGAAGAAATGAAATAGCTCTCATAATCAATAAAAGGGTGAGAAAAGCAATATTGGGGTATAATCTCAAAAATGAAAGAATGTCTGTTCAAATCCATGGCAAACAATTCAACATCATGAAAATCACCAGGTGGGCAATGTTGAAATCAGATTGATTATACACTTTCCAGCCAAAAGTGGAGCAGCTCTACACAGTCAGTTAAAATAAGAACCTGGAGGTGACTGTGGCTCAGATCATGAGGTTTTTATTGCAAAATTCAGACGCGAATAAAGTTGTGAAAACCATCAGACAGTGTAGTTATGACCTAAACAACATCTCTTACAAATATTAAGTGGAAGTGATGAATAGATTTAAGGGATTAGATTTAGTAGATGGAGTGCCTGAAGAACTAAAGAGTTTACTATACTATATAGGAGGCAGCAGCCGCAGCAGCAGCAGCAACAGACCAACAAAACATTCTAAAAAAAAAAAAAAGAACAAGGGATGGAGTCAATATGGCAGAGAGAAGCCAAGAAGTTGCCTGAGCTCTCTCCAGTTTCCCTCAGGAACATTGTCAAATCCAGCCTCTAAACATATTCTGGAGAGACAGAACCCACCAAAATATGGACCAAAAAAATTTTTCCAGCTTAAGATAATTTAGAAGGACTTCAGGAAAAGTCTGTGTTACTTGGGTGAAAGGGGACCATGGCCCAGCACAGACGGTGTCCAGGCAAGGTAGCAGGAGGCCACAGCACAGATCAGCAACTGAGGCCCCTTGATCCTGGCTCAGCAGGGTAGTGGCACAACAGGCCAGCTGTGAGGCCTTCTGCCCCAGAATAGAAGGCAAGCTGCCAAGCCCAGAACACTAGCACAAAGGTGTGAATAGGCTGAACCACCTCAGAGCAGTGGACAAGTGGCCAGTGCCTGAGGCCTCTGCATGGAAAGCCAGTGACCAGGCCCCTGGCCTCTAGCATAAGAAGCTTGAGACAGCGGCTCTTGTGCCCCATGAGCAGAGCTCAACTTAAAAGTGATCAAAAAAACAAGAAAGCTGCCATCACAACAGGAAATATCAAAACATAGACTCAAAAGAGGGTAACAATTTTAAAATGCCTACATGTGAAGCCTCAAAGGGTAAAATAAACTGGACTCAAGCCCAAAAAGTCCCCATGGAAGAGCTCAAAAAGCATGTTAAAAATCAAGTAGGAGGGCTTGGAATATGCTATTTTGGAAGGCGAAAGGAGCTTGGATTATTACCAAGAATCAACTACCCAGCTAAATTCAGCATAATCTTTCAGGTGAAAAAAATGGCTATTCAATGAAATAGGGGACTTTCAAACTTTCCTGATGAAAAGATCAGAGCTGAAGAGAAATTTTGATCTTCAAATGCAAGACTCAAGAGAAGCAGAAAAAGGTAAACAGGAAAGAAAATACAACATATTATTCAATAAGATTAAACTGGTTATATCCCTACTTGGGAAGATGACACATATATTTTGAGAACTTTTCTATTCTATTAGGCTCTATTGAGAACTTATTTCTATTGGATCAGTTATGAGTAGTATACACAGATAGAGGGTGTGGGTTTACGTTTACTTTGAATGATGATATAAAAAATTAAGGGGTGAAAAAAGGATTGCATTAGGAAAAGAGGAAAGGGGTGGCAGAATAGAGTAAATGTCATCACCCAAAGAGGTGCAAAAGACCTATTACAGCAGAGAGAAAGAAGGGAGGGAATGAACATTGTTTGAACTTTACTTTCATCAGATTTGGCTCAAATAGGGAATAACATACACACTCAGTTGGGTATAGAAATTTATCTTACCCTGTAGGAAATTATGAAGGGAAAGGGGTGAAAAGAGAAAGGGGAATAATATAAAGGAGAATAGAAGAGAGTGCAAAAGTAGGAGGGGAAAGGGGAAAGAAAAGAGAAAGGGGCTGATAGAAGGGAGGGGAGATTGATGGAGACAAGAAAGATGTTAACATCACTGATAACCACAATGGTGTGGTTACTGATCTAGAGGTGGATATCCTGGAGAATAAAGTCAAATGTGCTTTAGGAAGCATTGGTAACAATAAAGCTAGGGGAGGTGATAGAATTCCAGCTGAGCTATTTAAAATCCTGAAAGATGATGTTGTTAAAGTGCTGTACTGAATATGTCAGTAAATTTAGAAAACTCAGCAGTGGCCCCTGGATTGGAAAAGATCAGTTTACATCCCAATCCTAATAAAAGGCAATGCCAAAGAATGTTCAAATTACCAAACAACTGAGCTCATTTCACACACCAGTAAGGTTAATGCTTAACATTGTGCAAGCTAGGCTTCAATCATATATGAACTGAGAATTTCCAGAAGAACAGGCTGGTTTTTGAAGAGGCAAAGGAACTAGAGAACAAGTTGGCAATATTTGCTGGATAATGGATAAAGCAAGGGAATTGCAAAAAACAAAAATCTGCTTCTGCTTCATTCACTACATTAAGGTCTTTGACATGGATCACAGCAAAATGTGGTAAGTTCTTAAAGGAATGGGAGGACCAGATCATCTTATATTCCTCCTGAGGAATCTATGTGCAGGTGAAGAAATAACAGAAACAAATCTAAAGCATCCTATTGGTTTAAGATTGGGAAAGGAGTATGACAAGGCTATATATTGTCACTGTATTTATTTATTTATATGTAGGATACATCATGTGAAATGTCAAGCTGGATGAATCAAAAGCCACAACTGAGGTTGCTGAGAGAAATTTTAACAATCTCAGATATTCAGACAATACCACTCTGAAGGCAGAAAGTGAAGAACAATTAAGAAGCCTCTTCACGAGAGTGAAAAAGGAGAACGTAAATGGTGGTTTGAAGCATAACATCACAAAACCTAAGATCTTGGCAACTTGTCCCATTACTGTTTGCCAAACAGAGGGAGAAGAAATGGAAGTTGTATCATATTTTGTATTCTTGGGCTCAAAGATCACTGCAGACAGTGATTCAGCCATGAAGTTAAAAGACATTTTGTCCTTGAAGGGAAATCTATGGCAAATCTGGATAGCATACTAAAAAGAAAAGACATCACCTTGCTGACAAAGGTCCATATAGTCAAAGCTATCATTTTTCCAGCAGCAATGTATGACTATGAGAGCTATACTTTAAGGAAAGGTCATCACTGCAGAATCAACAACTTCAAATTGTAGTGCTGAAGAAGACTTTTGAGTGTCTGTTGGACAGAAAGGAGATCAAATCAGATCAAATCAAATCAAACTTAAAGAAATTAATTGAGACTATTCATTGGAAGATCAAATACTGAAACTGAAGTTTAAATACTTTAACCATATAATTAGAAGACAATAATAATAATAATGAGAAAAAAATCTTTATGTAGGAAAAGATTAAAGGCAAAATGAGAAGGGAATAAGAGAAGATCAGATGGATAGATAGTGTGATGGGAGCAATGAATATTGACAATGCACAATGGACATACTTCAGGAAATAGTGGAAGATAGAAGAGCCTGGCATGTCCATAGAATCATGAAGAGTCTGACACTACTGAACATCTGAACAACAAGAACAATAAAATTAGTGGATATTGTAATTATATGATATTCAGCTTAGTTTTATTTTGTTCCCATTTACATTGTTGTTGTCTTGAATATTATTTTCCCTTTTTTGATTGCTTCACATTACTTGTACTTAAATAAATCTTCTTGTGTTTCCTTATGTTCATCATTTTCTTTATCTCATTATACAATAATATTCATATACTATGATTGGTTTAACCATTTCCCTAGTCAATGGAAATTTACAATTTCCAGGTTTTTGCTACTACAAAAAGAACTACCATAAACATTTTCCTTTATATGGGAACAACCCATTCTTATTATACTTTCCCAACATATTGTACAATATTTGTATTTTGAAAATCAGAGATGTTTATAGAAATCTTGAGAATTGTGAACTTACTCTGAACACCTCCAAAGAGCAGAAAGAAGAACAATCAATGAACTTTGGAGGAAGGTAATGCAAAGCACTCCCTAATATTCACTAATTTCCAACAGAGGACTGGCTTAGGAAGCTGTGCACTTCCAATTATTATAGAAGTTTTCAAGCAGATGTACCAATATGTCAGTGATGTTGTTCAGGAGATAACTGCATTGGAAGGAAGTTAGATTAGAGGATCTTTGAATTCCCTTCTAACTCTCAAAATTGAATGATTTTAAAAGACTAAGAATCATACATAATCGAAGAAAATGATCTTGGAATGACATGAAGGAGTAAAAAAGAACAATATTTTTATTAGATAATATCTTCAACTTCTGTTACTTCACATCATTTGGCATAGTAGAAAGTGCATTGTCTTGAGGATGGTTAAGTAGATCAGAAAATTCCAAGCTCTCAAGATTTTCCTTCACAAAAGAGATAAAATAGTGCCTCAGGACAAACATAGAGTTGTATGGTTTGGGAGGCTGCCTCAACTTCACCCACAGGAACTTTTATACGTGGGACAATGAAAGGAGTGGGAATCTGAGCTGGAGGAGACTGAGGAAACCTCTGCTGATGAGGAGTGCCAGATCCAGCTATGCTGTAGAGATGTGGCCAGGGTGAGAAGGAACCAATACATGCATGGTGAATGCAGAAGCAGTGGGGCAAGGTTACTGCTGGATGTGGGCAATTCCAGGAAGCTGGAGGTCTTGGTTTCCTCTCCAAAGGGGAAAACTGTAGGAGAATCTGAGGCTAGAGTCACTATCCTCCATACTCCAGGAGTAGAGGAGATTACAAAAACTAAGCAACTACAGATAACATATATATATATATATATATACACACACACACACACACACACACACACACACACACACACACACACATACACATATATATATACATACATATATATATGTACTTATGTATGTGTGTGTGTATTTGTATATGTATATATATAAGTGTGTGTGTGTGTGTATATGTGTGTGTGTGTGTGTGTGTGTGTGTGTGTATGGGCAAAAGACAAAGAATCCAACCATAGAGAGTTGCCATGGGAATAAAGAAGACTGGGGTTCATCTTCAGAGGAGGATACTGAAGCAAAGAAATCCTCTTCTACCCCAAAGAATAGTGTCAAATAGTCACCTGCTCAAAAATAATTCTGAGGAGAGCTTTAAAAAGACTTTAAAAATCAAATAAGAGAGATTAAGGAAAAATTTTTAAAAAATCAGAACAATCCAAGAATAACATGAAGATTATGAAAAGAAAGTCAACCAATTAGAAATGGAGATCCAGAGTCTTAAGGAAGAAAACAACTCCTTGAAAATCAGAATTGGGCAATGGTAAGTCAGTAAAGTTATAATAGATCAAGAAATAATAAAACATGGAGCAGCTAGGTGGTGCAGTGGACAGAACACAGGCCCTGGAGTCAGGAGGACCTGAGTTCAAATTCTGCCTCAGACACATGATACTCACTAGCTTTGTGACCTTGGGCAAGTCACATAACCATGATTGCCTCATCAAAAAAAAAAAAGGAAAGGAAGGAAGAAAGAATAAAGCAAACTATAAAGAATGACAGAATGGAAGAGAATGTGTAACATTTCATAAGAAAAACAACCGATCTGGAGAACAGATCAAGAAGAGAAAACATATGAATAATATAACTATCTGGAAGCTATGATAAAAAATAATAATTGATATAATAATATAAGACATAATTAAATAAAATTTCCCTAAAGTGTTAGAACAAGAGGGGAATGTAGAGATAGAAAAAAATAAACTGATCACCACCTGAAAGAAATCTTAAGAAGAAAACCTAAAGGAATATCATAGTCAAATTCTGAAACTCCCAGCTTGAAGATATAATATCATGAGCAATAAGAAAAACAATTTAAATATGGTGGTTTCATGATTAGAATCACACAAGATCTAGTAGCAACACTAAAAGGCTGTAGGTCTTGGAACACTATATGTAGAAGAGCAAAAGAGCTGAGGTTCTGGCCAAAAATATCATACCTAGCAAAGCTAAGCATAATCCTGAATTTAAAAAAAATGGACATTTAATGAGTTGTTAGACTTTAAGGATTTGTTTAAAAAAATTGAACTTAATAGAAAATTTAACATACAAGAGCCAAGAGAAATATAAACAAAGACTATTTACATACCAAAGACTAATTGCAAGGAACTCAATAAGGACAGAATAATAACCTTTTACACATGTAAAATGTAAAGTATATATCTAAGATTGTTATTAGTAATTGAGTAGTTCATAAGAAAGATTGGGGTAGTATGATATGAATTTAAAAAGTAAAACTGTATAGGAACAGCTAAAAAGAGTAATTATCTTATACAAATGAGATGCAAGAGGTAGGACTGACACAGAAGAATTAGATGAGGGAGGAGGACTGGAAACCTACTTTCGTAGGGAATGGGTGCAAGAGGGAACAATACATATATACCTAGAAGACTGAAAAGTCTCAATTCATAAATAAATAAAAACCTAAGGAGATAAGGAGATGGGAAGAAAATGGAGGGATCTCTAGAAGGGAGCGTGACAGAATAGGTTAAAGTGGGGTATAAAAGGGTGTTCAGATTTATGGGAATGGGAGGATAAGAGAGGGATCCATGGGAGATATAGGTTAAGTAAAAAGAGGGCAAGGTAGTGGATATTAGTAAAGTACACAAGTCAAGAGGGATAGGAAATAAAACATGTGCACAACCAAAAAACAAAGATGAGGAGTAGAATTTTTCAGGGAAAGTATAGGCCAATATATGTGGGTATGCATATATGTATGTATATGTATTTATGTATGTAGTTATGTACATATAAATATATCTGTTCTTAATTGTAGCCTTCTTAAAGGGTAGAAGAAGAAAAAAGAACTAAGTAAAAAGAAAAAAAACAAAGTACATTGGCTTTGGATACATGGGTTCAAATTATGGCTTTACTTCTTACTATTTGTATTATCTTCATAAAGATCTTAACCTTTGGAGGACTCAGTACCCTTATCTATAAACTGGTATGGTTGAGGTATACACACACACACACACACACACACACACACACCACACACACACAGATAGGTAGATAGATAGATAGATAGATAGATAGATAGATAGATAGATAGATAGATAGATAGATACACACACACATACACACACCGAGATGTTTAATGCAGTTGACACTGGGACCTTCGTTTCTTCACCTTGAAGCCAAGTTGATCAGTATTATTGCATCATCCTGAAAGCAAACATGCTTTAACATCTTCTAAAGACAGCACCCTCTCTCCTCTCACCAATAAAAAGATGAGAATGATGGAAGGAAAAAAGTGGACTTTTTAGACTGGACTTGTTATAATTCTTGGTGAAGAAATTTTCTCTATCAATGCAGATTAATAGCTGCTCTTTAATTTATGGTGTTTGTGGCACTGAAAGGCAGCTAGTTGGGTCCTTGGATAGAGCACTGGATCTGGAGTTAGAAAGATCTGAATTCAGATTTGATTCAAACACTTAATAACTATGTGACCCTGGGCAAGTCATTTAACCTCTGTTTGCCTCAATCTACTGGAGAAGGAAATTGAAACCTCTCCAGTATCTTTGCTAAGAAAATCACATAGATAGTATGGTCCATAGGGTCACAAAGAGTCAGATATGACTGAACAACTGAACAACAAAAGTGGCACTGAAAAGGTAAATGAATAATCCAGTGACTGTCATACTGTTAGTACATATTAGAAGGAGGATTTGAGCCTTGGTTAACCTTATTCTGAGGGCATCTCTCTTCCTATTATGCTAGGGTACTTTTCAAAGGTAAAAATCTTCATTAACAGGTCAAATCACTCAGGCTATAATGTATTTTGGGGGCAGCAGTAGCTCCTCCAGACAAAAACTCTTCAACTGCCCCCTCCCCCTGCCCTTGTGTTTTTTTAGAAGAGATTGGTGTAGAAAGGAAAGCCAGAGAAGAATTTTTTTTTTTTACAATATGCCTTTCTGGGGAGACTGTGCCAAAAGACATCTGTGATTTAGAGCCAGAGAGCAATGACAAGAGAATATCAAGGAACTTCTCAGAGATCCAGACCATAGAGCTACTGGTAAAATGAATCAAATCCACTTGAGTACCTATGTTTGTGGAGAGAACCAGAGAAAACCTGAAATTTAAATGAATCAGTAGAAGTAAATTATAGAAGACTTAGAATTAATGATTTGATCATTCAAGAATTTTTGTTTTAATTAATTAATTATTATTATTATTTTGGTGAGGCAATTGGGGTTAATGACTTGCCCAGGGCCTCACAGCTAGTAAGTGTCAGGTGTCTGGTCTGAGGCTGTATTTGAACTCAGGTCCTCCTGACTCCAGGCCAGGTTCTGTATCTACTGTGCCACCTAGCTGCCCCATGTCTTATTATTTCTTGATCTATTATAACTTTACTGACTTACCCTTGCCCAGTTCTGATTTTCAAGGAGTTGTTTTATTTTTTTGAATAAAAATTCTACTATAAGAGTACCAATTACTTCCTTGAAAATTGTGTATCAGGGAACTATGTGAAAAAAAATATGGAGAATGACCAGGTTTTTTTTTTTTAGATAGGAAAGATTAGCTAAAATTTGTGAAAAATTCTTCAACATGTACCCAGTTTTTTCATGCCGTGTGAGATATGAACCATTTTGGACCTCTACTAAATCTTAATTAGTATTAACCAGCTCAGTATGATTCATTCCATAAAGAGTAATGATTATTAGCAATTCTTTTACTATTAAGTGACATACTCATCAAGTAATATATATTTAGTCAGTGGTCTAATAATAGGTATAGGAATAAATAATGTACTAATCTGTATTTTAAATAAATCACATAGGAATAACTAGATAAAATAGGTTCTTATAGAAGGCCCCTAAAATAAGCCTCATATCCACTACTTGTTTACCAGTTATGAAGCTTACTTGCATAACCATGAGAATGCTGACACAGTTATCTCCATACTGTTTTTCTTAAATTCCAGAACCAAGCTAACCATGGGCAGTATGGTGCAGAAAGTCCCCCAATTTGTTTTTGGCAACTAGGTATGATGTACCATCTCCTCTTGCTTAACATAGGATGAACTCATCCATCTTAAGAATAAAGATTCAGTGGAGATATTCCCTGCTTCACCCAACCTGTGACTCCCTGCTAACATATCAATTTTACCTGATTCATCATATTTTGGCTCTCAAAGCAAGGTCTATCAACCAATGAGATTCTGTATTTCGTGTAGCTCCTATAGAGAGTGTTCAGATATCAAAGCTTATAAAAATAAGGCCCTCGAGGAAGGGGGCAACTCACATCACCAGGAAGATCTGAAAGAGGGGATCGTGGACCCTTTAATAAGTTGGCTCAGAACTCTACCTCAATTTCTTTTATTGTAGTTGAATGACAATTTTAAACTCTTTAGCCATGAATATGCTTAGAGTAGAGCTGAGCTTTACAACTCTGGTTTTGGCCTAAAAGAAACACATAAAAGATTTCATCAGATTGAAATTGTCGGTTGAAGGTAACCAAACAGAATTTAACATGAAGAAAGGTAAATATTCAGGGTCTGAAAAATAAACATACAAATAGATGATAAGAGTTCAGTATATCTAGACAGTAGTTCTTGTGAAGAATCCCTACAGGTGATGGTAAAGAATAAGCTCAAAATGATGTGGAGATCCAGAAACAAACAACTAATTCCATCTTATGCAGCTTTGATAGAAGTACAATATATTGAATGCAATAGGAACATCCCTCTCTTGCCAACAATGGTTTGGTTACCTCGAGAAATATCCAATTCAGTTCTGGGAACCATAATTTAAAAGTTACAGTGCTGTGCATCCAAAGGAAGGTGTCCTGGATACCAAAGTGGAAGTATATTGTTGCTCTTAAAGCACTTATAGAAAAGTAAGCTATGTGAAGCTCTATCAGTCATATAAAGAACAGTTGAAAAAAGTAGGGATGTTTAACTCGAAGAAGAGAGAATTGCACCAAAGGAGATTTACAATTTCAAACTGTCTGAACTGCTGACACATGACGGTGGAGTGAGAATTATTCTGCTTGCCTGCAGAGAGTAAGTCTAGAACCCATACATCAAAGTTACAGTGAAATAAGTTTGGATTTTATATAAAGAGTTGTCTAACATTTGGACATATCCAATGATGAATTAAGCTGGTTCTGTGGACTGGACTATTGTTAAGCACTAGCTGACATAAGTTACTCCATGTCTGACCACTGATTGACCTACCTATGTACTGGAAATATAGTGGTATATACCAGGTTCAAGTGTAGCTAATAATTGGGTAGGCAGGCTTCATCTAAGCCAGAAATACAAAGCTCTCCTGATCATAATCGGTTTAGCAAACTTTCTTAACTACAAAGCCTTTGTCCTTGATGGGGTCGGGTAGGGTGGAGAGGGTTACAGTCCTGCCACTTTGGATTAAATGCTCCCCTCCCACTTGCTCCTTGTGAATCTGCCCAGCAACAGTAATCAGATAAATGAACAGAGATTTATAGTTCTGGACTCTTATATGGGGTATACCTGTCACTGTGCACATGAGCCATGCTTGTTCATGGGATTGCACATATGTGTGAGTAATAAACTGCCTGACTTGTAGATTCTTGAATGCCATGTTCCTTCTCGGTATCTCAGCCATAATCTCCCCACATTCTCAGGAGATAGTGACTTCATCTTTACTGAAGGATTTCTAATAAATTTTCGTGACCATTCCTTGGGGATATTTAATGGAGGGTTAATGCAATGAGTGAAGGTATTGGACTAGAGGCCTTGCAATTCCCTTATCAATTTCTAAGGTTCTTTTCTAATATTGCAATATAAAGAAAAAAGATACTGGAGCCATCCCATGATGTCATAAAAATAAGTGAGTATTTCTACTTGAGGCAATATACAGTACAACATAAGCTTAGGAACCAAGAGGTAGAATAACATAGTGAATAAAGGATCAACCTTGGAAAAAGGCCAATGAAAAGACATGGGTTAAGCCCAACCTCTAATATGAACTATCTATATCATCCTACATAAGCTGTTTAAACTGTTAATACCTCCTCACTTCTATAATCTCTAAGATTATAATTTTGTGGCATAGTGATTAATGTGCTACACTTAGAGTCAGGAACATCTAGATTCAAATCCTGCCCAAGACACATATTAAATGTGTGATTCTAAGCTTTGCTTCAATTTCCTTTTCAGTAACTTAGGGTTAAATTATTTACCCTAAGTTACTTAACCCTTAAGTTACTTAAGTTACCTACTTACTTACTATAAGTACTTACAAGGTTTTTTATGAGGATCAAATAAGGTAATGTATGGAACACACTTTGTAAGTCTTAAAGAGCTGTACAAAAATGTCAGGTGTGGTGATGATTCTAAGTAAATGATGATATTACAGATAAATTATTAATCTGCATCAGAGGAGGATATTTCCATAGTAGGAGATCCTTACATAGATGAAGTCATAGGTCTAGGGAAAAAAAATAGGGCTAGGTAGTAGAAATATTGTAATCTATAGTATTTATTATTCCATATCTACATTCATCAGATTTAAATTAATGAAATGTAGAGTAAAAGGGAGAGAAGGGTAATAAAGTAACTAAGAGTTTATATACTACATGGTAGGCACCGTACTAAGCACTTTACAAATATTATCTTTTTTATTATCATAATAATATCACGATAACCCTGTGAGGGGTTGCTGTTATTGTTTCCATTTTATATTTGAGAAAATGGAGGCAGAGATTAAGTGACTTGCTCAGGGTCACATAATAAGTAAGTATAGAAAAAATGTATTATGGACATATTAATATGCAATACTAACTGATTAAAAAACTTCCTGATTACTCTGCTTTTTAAGTTCATGTTTTATGCTTCATTTATAGTGTAAGGTAAAAAAAAATCTTATTGGCAACCTTGGATATTGATATCTTCACAATTGACTCATTTAAGAGATTTCCACTGGATAGCAATAACACTAACCAAATGAAAGTGAGTAAGAATATCTATCTACCCATATCTATCTATCTATCTATCTATCTATCTATCTATCTATCATCTATCTATCTACATATATATGTATATCTATCTAGAATATATAGATATACACATATAGTTATGTGTATATATATCCATTACTATATACACATATGCACGTATACATGTACATACATACACACATACACACACATATATACATATACGTGCATATATATATACACACATACACACACACACATGCATATATATATGTATATATAGTAATTGGTCATGGGTAGCATGCACTTGGACTGGGAATGGGAACAAATTATAGTTTGAATCAGAGTCCTCAAAAATGTGCTTTCTCTGTAGACAGTCCTATTACCTACCATCCTCATTGATTTGTGAGACATTGAATTTGAGCAAAAAGGCACTTAACTAATGAAGCAAACATTTGGCCTTTGTTGTCAACCAACTGATTGGTTATTGCCCTTTATACTTGAAGAGGACCAAAATTACGTCACCATTTCATGATCAATGTACAATATGACCATCCATGGATGATCAGACCAATATGAGCTTGGAAGGCTCTACCACAGATTGGGCACAAATAGGTATGTCTCTAAATTTGAGTATCTCAAATTTCTTTTGAGCTGACACAATTTGGCATTATTCATAAAGCAGTTTTTTGTGTGTGTGTGTGTGTGTGTGTGTGTGTGTGGGCACACTATGCTGGACAGTCCTATGCCAGTGTCTCCCAGTCAATACCAAAGTTCTTCAGAGAGACCTTGAGAGCATCCTTGTATTATTTCTTCTAATCTCTGTGTGAGCACTTGTGTGAGTTCTTTGTAATGTAGTCTTGTAGGCAAATGTGTATTTGGCATTGGAACAATACAGCCAACTCATCAGAGTTATTCTCTCTGTAGTAGAGTGCAGATACTTGGCAATTCAGCTCTACAAAGGACCAAAGTGACTGGTATCTTATCTTGCCAGTTGATCTTCAGACTCTAAGACAATTTGAATGGAAGCAACTCACTTTCCTGGCATGGAACTGGTAGACTGTCCAGGTTTCACAGGCATGCAACAATGAGGTCAGCACAACAGCTCTCTAGACCTTCAATTTGGTGGGCAGCCTAATACCTGATTTTCCCCACTCTCCTTTGAACCTCCCACACACTAGCTAGCTCTGGCAATGTGTGCATCAAGCTTGTCATCTATGTGTTAAGTCCATGGAAAGAATACTGCCAAGGTAAGGGATCTTATCCACAGAACTCAAAATTTCTCCATTTGCTGTAACTGATGGTGTAGTGCTGGCTTGTGGAGAACATCTCTCTTCTTAGTGTTAATTGTCAGACCAAAATTAGCACAAGTGGCAGAGAATAGATCCATATTCTGTTGTGTATCAGCCTCAGGGCTTCAGTGAGTGCACAGTCATCGGCGAACAAAAAGTCACTCACTGTCATAGAATACTGATGAATTTCTCTGGGCAACTAAATTTTGCCCAACTGTTTTATCTTATTGACCAACTATACTGTTGTAGACAAGGTAAGTATAATGTATGGTTTTAGTTATGGGAGGTCATCCTGGTAAGGTGGGTAGGTGTCACTTTATAGAACGATATTAGTAACACCAGGAAAGGACTTTATCCACTTTGCTAATCTCTCAAATTCCACTACAAGAGGGTCATCCCTCTAAGCCTTTAATGCCTTGCTAAAATGGCAGCCACCCCAATCCTATCAAATATGTTTAAGGACATTGTCATTCTTTTCTACTTTCATTTGGTTGAGTTATAGTATCTTCAGAGGTCCTGGGATTTAATTGAGGGGGTTTAAGGGAATAGAATCAAAATAATGCTTTTTCATACCATAGAAAAGATTTACGAGTTTTGCCCCTGACATTTGAAAATTTAATTATTTATGAAGTACTTTATACTGGAGTGTAAACTTACTCACTTGAATTTAAAAAAAAAATAACAGTGTATTATGAGGAACAGAATTTTATGGCATTTTAATATATATTTTTATAAAAATGAAAATTACAAAGTAATAATAATAGCTAACACTTGTACAGTGCTTCTTTTTGACACTCATTGTGATAAGAGATTTACAATAATTAATTTTAATGTTACAACAATCCTGGGAGGTAGGTGTTATCATAATTCTCATTTTACAGATGAGGAAACCAAGTTAAATAGAAGTTAAGTGACTTGCCCAGGGTTACACAGCTATTAAGTTTCTGAGCTCAGAGTTGTACTAAGGTTTTCCTGACTCCATGCCCCTTGTTCTATCCATTGTGCCACTTAGCCACTCACAAAATAACCTTAATTGGGATCCATTGCATTGTGCCATAGACAGTTGCTTGCCTAGCCCACTCCTTTAAAAAAAAATAAAGTTTAATTGATATGTTTTTGTTTTTACATCATTCTGTTTCCCAATTTATTCCTACCCCTCCCCTTTCTAAAGAGTTTTTTCTCATAACAAGGAATTAAACAAGAAAGTAAAATAAATAAACAAATGAATAAATTAATGACTAAGGAAACAAATACATAAGCAAATAAATAAATACCTGAATGAATGAATGTTGGTTAGTCAAACTAACCAGCTTATCAGAAGAGTCCAACATCATATGTACTATTCCATATCTATTGTCCTGCATCTCGGCATAGAAGCAGGGGGAGATGTCTTTCTATCTCTTCCTCAGGGCCAAACTTGGTCATTGTAACTTCACAGGATTCTGTTTTGATTGTTTTGTTGTTGTACTTTTCATATCCATTGCTATGGTTATTTTACACATTATTTTCTTGGCTCTGTTTAGTTCACAAAATATTTCTGTAATTCTCTATATTCATCATGTCCATCATTTCTTACAACACAGTGATGTGCCATAATATTTGTATACCACAATTTGATCAACCTTCCCTTAACTGATGAACATCTACTTTCTTTCCACTTCTTTGCTTCTATGAAAAAACAGATACTATAAGTATGTTGCTGTATATGGACACTTTCTTTTTTTTTTTTCCAGTGGTCTCCTTAGGATTTAGGCCTAACAGAGGAATCCCTGAGTCAAAGAATATGGATAATTTAGTCAGTTGTTGCATAATTTCAATTTGATTTTCAGAATGATGCTGTTGTTAATCTTTTCATCAATTTATTATTCCACTAAGTAATGCATTAGTATGCCTTTATTTTCTTTCTATAACCTTTTCAACATTTATAATTTCTGTCTTTTCTCATCTTTGACAGTTTGCTGAAAGTGAAATGAAACCTCAGGGTTGTTTTGATGGGCATTTGTCCTATTAGCAATTTATAGCATTCTTTCATGTGGCTATTAATAATTTTATTCTTCTTTTAAAAATTGTTTACTCATATCCTTTGACTATTTCTATAAGGGAATGTTGTCTTGACCTACTCCTAATTCTGCCTTTGTTTAAGAGAACCACTGGATCTTGAGGAGGTAATGGGTGCTGGGGTGAAGGATGAGAGAGTGAAACCAAAATTTGGAGTTTCTGTGCATGGAAGGAAAATTAATCCTCCTTCATAACATTGGCAAGGTTTGACCTTTCAACCTGTTGTATTGCCATGTATAGGTCACCATCTTACCATTTCATCAGTAGTATACACAAACTGAATACTTGTATTGAATAGGTGATGATCAAACCAAAACTAAATCAAAACAAAACAAAACAAAACAAACATACAAAAAAACTACTCTTCAACTACAGTCCTAAAGTAGTTAGTACTTGCATTGAGCAAAGGCCAAAGTGCTGAAAAAATTCCTACGTGATGATGAAACCTTTTCCCAAAAGGCCAGTCCAAATTGCCTATTTGTGTGTAAACAGGCATATAAAAAAATCCGGATTTGTGTTTATCTGTTTATATATAAATTCATTTGACGTTCCTGAAAGACAAAATGTGCTTCTCGTAAGGTTAATTACTTTTTTTCAAAAAAAGAATACCAATGAAATAGATCACATAGAAGTTGCCCTCACTTTTAAAATGCTTTAGTAGAAATATCAGACACAGAAATTACCTTTTTGGCCATTCCCTGGACATTCTTTTATAGGACTCCACATAGCTCTAGCACATTCACCAAATCAGTGCTAAAGAATAAAGAATGGCAACTTGAAAGGTTTATGGCTGCCACCATAATTCAAATCTATTGTTGTTCAGTTGTTTATGCCCAACTTTTCATGACTGCATCTGAGGTTTTCTTTGCAAAGATAGCGGAGTAGTTTGCCATTTCCTTCTCTAACTCATTTTACAGATGAGGAAACTAAGGCAATCAGGGTTAAATGATGTACCCAGGGTCAGACAGCTAGTAAGTGTCTGAGGATGGTTTTAAATTCAGATTGTCCTGACTCTAGGCATGACTCTCTATCCACTGTACCACCTAGCTGCCTAATTCATATCTAGACATGGGCTTATGTGTAAAACATGCCCCAAAGAAGAGCTGTTGAAAAGAGAAAGCAAGGCCTCATAAGGTACTAAAGAGTATGGGCAGCTATTTATTATATTATACATTCTGTAAAATTAAATATATGTATATATGTATGTATGTATATATATATATATATATTTATATATGTGTGTGTATGTATTTGGAAATCTAGAGCAAATGGAGTATTAGTGAGATGATTCTATTCGGGAGAAATAATCATAGATGATGTCACAAATAAATGACAAATATACTCATATTCATACTAAATATGTAGGTCATTCATCTTCAAATATCACCTGCAGATACATTATCCATCCCTCTATAAAACAGAGCTAAAATGTTTCCTATAAAGCAAAATAGTTAAATAATTTTAGAACTGAAATACTACCCTATTTAAGACTCATTTATATAACTTTTTATAATAGTGTGTTGGGGTATGTGTGTGTGTGTGTGTGTGTGTGTGTGTATGTGTGTATGAGACAGAGAGAGAGAAAGAGAGAGAGAGAGAGAGAGAGAGAGAGAGAGAGAGAGAGAGAGAGAGAGAGAGAGAGAGAGAGAGGAACAAATATCCACCCTTACTTCATACAATCCGTGGTCTAGACTATGGGCAAAATTATTGAGCTTTTCTTCACCTCCCAGATACATAGCACCTCTGCAGATGTATAGGATCCTCAAAATCCCTAGTTTTCACAACTTCCTTTCAGTAAATTTTCTTAAATCCATGTTCACTAAAGTTTTGGTAGGCAAAAATGTCTCTTCCACCACTACCCACACCCAGGCACATGGTGGGAGAACGGACAGGTGTGAAATGGTGGTGGGTTGTTGTTGTTTCTTCACTTTTCTGATGAGGTGGGAAATAATGCAGAGAGAGGGGCTTTTTCCCAGGACTCCTCAAACCTTATTATGTAGGCAGAAATCCAGCCCTAACAGCTGCTACAATTTTATTTTCTCTGGAGAATAAATAATTTTGCTTAAAGTTTAAAACAATTCTGTGGTAGACTTTGGTGGACTTTCAGTGGAAAATTTATTCATTCTTAGGCTTTTCTTTTTTTTTCTTTTAAATAGTAGTAAAATAAGGAAGATTTGTACAAAAACATGCTTTGGATTAGAAGTCACATCTTAAAATAACTGTATGGGGACTTAATGCCACCTTTTCTCTACAAGTTTGTTTTGTCCATAACATAATGTAGAGTAATTGGCTGATGGCCTAAACACTCTGTTGAATCCTAGAATCATAATATCAGACTATAACTACTTTTGTTACTGTTATTGCTGCTATAACTATTAATATTGTTATCAACTTGTTAATACTAGCTGGAATTTATGTCTAAAAGTTTGAAAGAACCTCAGAGGTTATATCGCACAAGTAATTCAGTCTGACTAATTTCCTGATTAGTTAACAAGCATTTATTAAGCTCTTACAATATGGTAGCTCTCAATACATACTGTCCCAAGCACCGAGCATACAAAGAAAGGCCAAAACAATGACTCCTGACATCTAAGTGTTCACACTACATTACAACAAGCAATGATGATGATGTGTAATGATATACATATTATATATACATATATACATATTTATATACATACTTGTACACATATTGTATAAACATACCATAGATATGATAAACTTACTCTCCATTTACCATGTATACAAAAACGGATATACACATATATTTTGCATGCATGTATACACATATATGTGTGTGAGGTAAATGGGAGGTAAGTCTTATCTTAAGAATGAAATCCTTACTCAATATTACTTAATCAAACATTTGCTAAATCCCTATCACACGATACTGTTAGGAACCAGAGACATAGACCAGAAATGAGATAATAATAGGACAGCATTTATAAAATGCTTTAAGATTTACAGAAACTTTAGACACATTATTTCACTTGATCTTCACTAAAACCCTGGGAGGTGGTTGTAATCATCACTTTATAGATGAGCAAAATGAGTTTGAGAGAGATTAAGTGGGTTAGGTTAAATAAGTGAGGTTAAGAGATTAAGGGACTTTATAGCTAGGTGGCACAGTGGATAGAGCTCCAGGCATAAAGTCAGGAAGACCTGATTTGAAATTCAACCTCAGACACTTATTAACTCTGTAAATCTGAGCAAGTCATTTAATTCTGATCCTTCAATTATAATATGAGGATAATAATATATACTTTCACAGATTGTTGTGAGGACCAAAAATGATAAAGTTTAGGACTTACTTAGCACAATACCAGTTACATAAGAGCTGCTGTATAAATGATAGTTATTGTTGTTATTTTTTTGGCCCAATTCACACGGCTAAGTATCTGAGGCAGGATTTAAACTCAGGACTTCCTGACACTAGGCATAATACTCTATTCCTTTGGTCAACTGACACACATACACACACACACACACACACACACACATACACACAGAGACACTTATAGATATGCACAGGTATATGAAATTGAGATGGAATGGGGGTTGGGAGTGACAGCTATGGAATCAGGAAAGGACTCATGTAGTGGGATATACACTGACTACATCTTGTTTTTTTATTTAAAAAGAACTTTTTGTATTCTAATGTGACATGGTGCCCAAATGCTGACTAATTCTTTAGACCTCTAAGTATTTTAACAAGTTCCAGTACATGGAACATATCTTTTAAGTTCATCTAATTCAGTCTTACTAGTCTAATCCCATGACAGATGTTGAAGTATTCCTTCTTGGAATGAGAGGGCAAAGGGCTAGATTCTAAGACTTACAGAATTTTATTCATTTCTCTTGCCTTATTCTTCTTATATTCTCTATCTTATTTGCCTCCCTCTACTGAGCTAATTCTGTCTTTCCTTCCCATTTGTTTCTTTATCATTTAACTCATTCCCTTGGATAGGGCCAATCAATGACTTGGTAGAAGCTAAAGGTGCAGGTCATGTGTTCACAATATTATTACCTTGGATATTTGTCAACCAAATCTCCAGTGACATTTAAAGGAAGGAGGGAGAAATGTAAATGCACTCATTTAATAGCCTTTGTATGTTTTTGTTATTAAGTAGGAAATGAAACACTGTATAAAAGCCTCCACATAGTCCTACTCAAATGCTTCATCATTGTGAGAAGGTATATTGATGCGTAAAGTTTTTACAAACAAAACCCAAGATATTTTTGTTGGTTTCAGTCATTCAGTTGTGTCTGACTCTTTGTGACTCCATGGACCATAGTATACCTGGCTCTTCTATCCTTCACTATTTCTTGAAGTCTGTCCAAGTTCAAATTTGTTGTTTCCCTGATACTATCTCTCCATCTCATCCTCTCCCAGCCCCTTTTTCCTTTTCTTTCCATGCTATCCAGATTTGTCGTTGCTTTCCTTCCAAGGAGCAAGTATCTTTCAATTTCATGACTGCAGTTGCTGCTTGCAGTGATCATGGGGCCCAAGTGTATAAAAACTAATACTTTCTTGCTCTTCTTTTTTGCCAAGAAGCGACAGGACTAGTTGCCAAGATCTTCAGGTTTTGTTGTTGTTGTTGTTTCACTTTAAGCCAAATTTTACATTATTTCACCCTTATTGGGAGAGTTCTTAATTCCTGCCATCAAGGTGTTATCATCTACATATCTGAGATTGTTGATAATTCTTCTAGCAACCTTAATTCCAGCTTTTGATTCATCTAGCCTGGCATATATATATATATATAGATATAGATATAGATATAGATATATAGATATAGATATAGATATAGATATAGATATAGATATATATAGATAGATAGATAGATATAGATATATATATATATATATATATATATATATAGATATATATAGATATATTTGGATGGATGCATGCGTCTACACACATTTTCCCTTTGAGAGGCAGCTAAGTGGCAAAGTGGTAGAGGGCTAGATTTAGAGTCAGGAAGATTTGAGTTTGAATCCTAACTCAGGCACTTATAAGCTATGTCCTTTGGGCAAGTCTCTTTAGATCTGTTTTCTTCATTTTCCTTATCTATAAAATGGAGGTAATAATAAGACCTACCCTTTAGCATTTTGTAAAGGTGAAATGAGAAATAACATTTGCAAACTTCAAAACTACTATCATCATCATCATCATCATCATCCTGATTATCATCATCATCTTCATTAAATCTAGATTTTGCAGAACATTCATCTAACCTTATGTTTTCTCTACAAAGGAGAACAATTTTCAGATTAAAAGTATAATTATTTTTAAAGATTAACAGGAAGTTGGAACAAAAGAAAAAGTAACGAATGTTAAGAAATCACGTACCAATCTTTAATAAATTCATGTCACCACGCAGAAGTGAAGTAATTCCAAGGGTACAAAAGGAAATGGCAGATGGAATTACAAAGATTCAACCCATCATGATTGAACGTTTGTGATGAATGAGGGTGGCACCCCAAGAGGGAGGATAGGGAAAGTTGCAATTTTCAATAAAGGTAAGAGTGTGCTGTCTTTGAACCATAGCCCAGTGAGGTTGACTATCAATTCCTAAAATCAAAAATCTGAAGGAAAAAAAAATAGAACATAAAGTCAAAGAGCTGATTTGTCACAATTTACAAAATTAAACAGTAATCACAAAGAGCCCAGACTATTTCATCAAGAGCCTATCAGTTTAGACTAACATTATCTTTTTTTTTCATTGTCAGGGTTAGTAGACAGGCAGACTAGTATTATTCTCCTATAGGTAGCATGCTATCTATAGACATAATGTATCTGAATTTTAATGAAGCTTTTCACAAAGTTTGGAATAATAACTGTATTAGTCCATCAATCAACAAGCATTTCTTAAGTACTTACTACATGCCGGGCACCATGCTAAGTTCTAGGAATAAGAAGAAAGGAGAAAAATAAACATTGTTCCAGTTTTCAAGGATCTTACCTTCTCATAGGGGAGACAACATGCAAACAACTGTAAACACAAGATAGATAAGATAAATGAAAAAGTAATCTCAGAGGAAAGGCAAAGAGTAGAGATGTACACCAAGGAAGAAGAGGCCTCTTGCGAAAGGTAGGATGTAAGCTGAAACCTGAATGAAGTTAGGAGCCTGTGAAAAGACACTGAGTAGGGAGATGGTGTATTGTATGCAAAGAACAGCAAGTAGGATTATGTTACAAGATTGTAAAGTATGTGGAGGTGAATAAAGTATAAGAGGACTAGAAATGTAGGAAGAAGCCAGGTTGTGAAGGGCTTTAAAAGCTAAACAAAATTTTATATTGATCTAAGAAGTAGAGTTGGTTCTGCTATAAAGAAACATACGTAGTCCTAAAATGTACCATGTTATGGAAAATCAAGCAATAAAAACCACAGGGTTATGAGAATAATGGGTTTAGGGATACAAAACTCAAAAACTTCATCAGCAACATAAAAAATAAGAACTTAATAAAATGTGACTCAATATATGTTGAGTGGTTAAGAAATACATAAATACTAAAATAAATGGTAATTGTGTCCATAGGCTCAGGCTACTGTTTGGCCTGTGCCCTCTTTCCTACAAGTTGACAAAGTCAATGTGGAACAGCACTCTTCCACCTATAGTTCCTATGTAACATAAGATACAGAATGAATGTGGAACTTCTCCCTGAAAAAAGATTGATTGTGAAAGCAGGTGAAGAAAAAATTGTAGCTTGTGAGTTGTGAAGTGGTACAGTTTTTGTGTTCTTGCTGTTTCTCAAGGACAAAATCTCATATAAGTAAATGTCAGATTCACTTTATACTCAAATTGTTCTCTAATAAATGAATCAGAATGGAAAATTTGCATTTTCAAAGCAATCATTATAGCAGAACTTGACTGTAATGTCTTAAGGGTCTTTAGGAAGATCATTTTGGCAGCTAAGGATTGAGGATTGACTGAAATGGGGGGGTTCAAATAGGCACATAAAATAGAAGGCTATTGCAACACCTCAAGTATGAGGTGGCAATGGCCTACACCAGGGTGAGAGGAGTGGACAGGCCAAATGCAAAAAATGTCATGCAACTGGAAACAAGACTTGGCAAGAGATTGGAGTGCATCTGAGCAAACAAAGATGTCACTGAAATTCCAAGCCTGGGTAACTGTGACAATAGTGGTATGCTCAACAATAGTAGAGAACCTGGGGAAAGAGAAGTGCTAGAGAGGAAAGATAATCATTTCTGTTTGGGACACATCAAAGTGAAGACGTCCAATGAACAGTGACATGAGATTAGATAGCAGGAAAGAGGTTAGAGCTGGATAACTAAATCAGAGAATCATGTATATAAAGAGATCATCATGAAGATGAAAAGTTATGCTAGGGATTATGAGGATGATTTTTAATGATGAAAATGATAATCCTATAAAATAATCTTGGAGTTAATGAATATGGAAATGAAATATTTGTGGGCAATGACAAGCAAGATCAAGACATGGCCATATCTGTGTGTAGCTGACATGACATGGAAGAGTCCAAGAAGGTTGTAGAAACTGAGTAATGTAAAGAAATGGGAAGTTAGAGTGCCTGAATGAGTATCAATATTCATGTTGAAATCCCATAATATGAAGCAGGAGTAGGAGTAGGAGCAGGGAAGTACTATGTAGATACTGAACACATTGAAGTCCCCTGGTAGTCAGTAGATAATAGCAATCAGAATCGTAAGTCAATGATCAATTTGAATAGAATGAACTTTAAAGGAGAAGAGGTTACTGAGTGATGATAGTAGTGGGAGATTATGAAAGTGGCAATGGAAATGAAGAAGTCTACCACCCTCAACCAGTGAGTCTAGGGTGGAGACAAAGGTGTCCTAGAGGTGGGTCATACCCATTCACAAGAATTGATTATTAACTTTTCAGTGTTAGTATTACCTTGGAAATCAGCAAACTTTACAAATCAAGACTTGGTTTAATGTTGTGTTGATTGCCTAGAGTTAACAAAGTAATGGGGAATATTAATAATGCAGATTTAACTTAAAGGGTGTCATGTAATTTTTTTTTAAACAGAGAGCCAGTTGTTAAATATATGCTAGCATACTCCAGGGTTGGGAGGCAGAATATGAGAGAAATTACAGCCAGAACGGCAAAGGGTATCCAGGTATCCCATGTTGTTAAGAAATAGCCAGGCCTCAGTGAGACCCAGAAGATGGAAGAATAAATAAGAAAAAGGTATAAGATGAAAGCAATTTGTTAATTATGGAGCAGGCATATCAGAGAGTACAGTGGAAGGGGTGGGTAGCTCAGGAGTGGGATTTTTTGGGAATGAAGTTGAGATGGATAAGAGTAAGAGAACAAATACTATGGGTGGGGAATGGTGCTTGTAAAATGGTAGTGGGGGTTCTGAATTATTGGGACTGGGAAACATATAATCAGGAGGATTATAGTAACCTCTGAGGAATGAGTTCAGGTACAGTGTCAAGTACTGGAAGTACGTCCATTGTGGGAGAAAAGTACTTAGTCTGTTTGAGGTCCTCCTTTGAGGTTCAACCTCATAGCAAGTGAAGATATTGAGTCCTCTGAGATTCAGGACAATCACCTTATAACAGGCAGGAACAAGGGTAGGTATGGATTGAAGAAGTTCAGAAAAGAGTCAGGAGCTAGCAATTGAAGGAATATATGATGTAAGAAAGGCTTCCAGAACTCTTGAGAATTCCATGTACTAAAAACAGAGGCCACTGATGAGTGACCTGGATATAAAGTCAACTAAAGGACTCCCTAGAAAGTGTATGGAGCATAGAAATCAACTTAGGTCTCCTTGGAAAAACTCAGGAGTAAAGAGGAGAGGTTCCAGGTAGTGTGATCCAAACTGAATGACTAAAAAAGGGTGTGCCTCAAGAGTAATAGGAAAGCTAAAAAAGGGGGTTTGGGTTAGAAGATACTGAATTCTTTTTTTAGACATATTGAGCTTGAGATACTTATACATCCAGGTGAAGATATTGAGAAGGAAGTTGAAATTGTGAAATTGCAGTTCAGGGTACAAGTTAGGATTGATATATGGATTTGAAAGTTATCTGCCTATAAATGATAGTTGAATCTATGGAAGTGATAAGATAGCTGAGAGAAAAAAATTGAGAGAGAACAGAGGCTCCAAGACAAAGGGATAAAGGCATACATAATAACCTAGTACAGGAGACTGAAAAGGATCTGTCAGGAAAATAACTATGAAAAAGCAGTGTCATGAAAACCCAGGGAAGAGAGAGTATGCAGAAAAAGGGGATCATCTGCAGTGGCAAATGGTGCAGAGTTCAAGATGGATGAGAACAAAGAAAAGGCCATTAGATTTGACAATAAAGAGTTCATCACTAACCTGGAAAAAATACTTAAATGATCAAGTGATGGGGACAGAAGCTAGACTGTAAAAGTTAAGAAGTGAACAATTATTGAGAAAGTGGAGTTAAAGAGTATAGATAAATTTATCTGAGACTATAGAATCATAAATTAAACCTAGACAGACCTAAAGAGATTATTTTTTCTAACACTCATTTTCAGATAAGGAACAGAGGCTTAGAGAGTTTGTGTGATACTGAAGTTCACATAGGTTATAGGTAAAAGAGCCTGGGGTGGAATCCAGGTCCTCTGGCTGCAAACCCTCCTTCCACTGTAGTCAAATTCCTCTACAATTTGAGTATGAAGAGGGAGAAAGGTAGAGGGTGATAGTTTGAAGGAATTGGATAGCCAGGCAAAAGGGTTTTTGTTGTTGTTTTATGTTAGTTTTTATTTTTTAAGCATAGCAGAAATCTGGAGATGTTTGCAAACAATGGTGAAAACACTGGCAGTTAAAGTGGGGTTGAAAATAAGAAAGAACAAGGGGAAGGGCAGAGCTATTGGAGGAGAAGAGGCAGAATGGGATCAAGGTCACCGTTAGCGGGGCTGGCCTTGTTTTAAAGATAATTTCCACATTTTCATCAGAGATTGGACCAGAGAAGGATGGAGTGTGGAGTGCTGTTGAAGAGTATTGAAATGTAGAATTGCGGAGGAGAGGGTACCCAAGACAGAATGGTCTCAATTTATGCAGTGAAGTATGTAGTAAATCCCTCTACTGAAACAGAGTGGTGGTGGTGGAAGAGCCTTGAGAAGAGCAAACTTTTTGAACTTCTGATGGATTAAGACTGGATAGTAGAAGTGGGAAGAATAATAGGATTAACATTTACAGTGAGAGGCCAGTTCAGAGTATATAAAATAAATTTGTAGTTCACCCTGTCAACATACTGGCTTTCTCCAACTCATTCAGAGGCAGTAGATAAAACAAATGGTAGGAATAATACAGGGTTTGGTCCCAGCATTCTTTCATTACACAATCATGCCTTTCTTCATGGACTACATATGGGCTTCACTGAAAAAGAATGGTCTGGAGAAAAGTGGCCAGAGAATTTTTTTTTATGAAAAGCTCTAGTTTTAGTATATTTCAAGCTCAATTTGGGTAAATATGATGAATAAGCTGACTTACTTTCATTTCCCCATAGAGATTGTCTGATTCTGTCATTCTATCAAAATAACAAATTGACTAATCTACTTGGGTGTTTCCAATTGGCCTACCTCATGATTTCTACTTAAGGGTTTCAATGGGTCCTTCTTGCTTTTATTTGACCTGTTTACATAAGACATTAAATCTTTTATCTCCATGTCCTTGAACTGGCTACCATCCATGCCTGGAATGCCCTCACTCCTTATCTTCTCCTACAATAACTATATTCCTTCAAAACTGAGTTTAATTATCCTCTTTTTCAATCTTTTCTTAAGCTTCTCTGTGCTCTCCCTTTCTTATTCCCTACCCCAGGTTCTAGTTTATTCCCCTCTAATAATCTCACAGGATCATATGTTTAGACCTGGAGGACCCTTTAGAGATCAAGTCTACCCATGTCACTTAATAAATTAGAAAAGTAATGCCCAGAAAAGTTAAATGGCTTGTCCAGGGTCATGCAGGTGCTAGTAAATGTCTGAGAAAGGGTGCAAACTAAGGCTTCCTTTCTGACTCTGACTCCAGGGCTGTGTCCACAATACTATGCTGCCTCCAAATATATCCATGCCTATTTATGTATATGGTATCTTCCTAGTTAGAATATAAGCTACTTGACTCTAGGCACCATTTTCATTCTGCTTTGTAGTGCGTACACATACTACAATGCCTGTCACATAATAAGCATTTAATAAATCACTACTGAGAGATTGGTTGAATTATTGAGCAATCTACACAATTGTATCTGGACAGAAATTTCACAGTCACAGAATTTCCATGTAACTTTTTTTTTAAATAACGCACAAAGAAATGAAGATAACCCTTTGTTATCCCAATGCACTCTCCCCAACCTTTCAATTTGTGTGTGAACATGAGTAACGTTTGAGTGGTTCTTTCATATGTAGGCTTTTTTCCTACATGTGACCATTTCTAATTGTGAACTTTAGGAAACTCAAAGTCAAAAAAGCTTTTTACATAGAGACATTTTTTGCTCATGTATCACACTTCAAAAGTTTCTATCATGATCCTATATCATCTTCAAAGTATTTTCTATAAAGAACAAGATAACATTTATGGAAGAATAAGCTGGTTTTCTCACAATTCCCAGAATTAGTGAGTTTTCTTTCACAAAAGGAAAATGGAAAGTAAATGATAACCCAAATGTACATTCAAGTATTATTGACTAACACTATTACACTAGCTGAGACAGTCCTCACATCAATATATCAAGTAAGGGGATGATAAATAGTAACAAATAGATTTCTTCCAGATTTCCTATAACCATTTAATCATCAAAAATAAGTTGTAGAGGCAGTTCCCAAAGGAGTAGTAAAAGGAAATTTAAAAAAAATCATCCTGCTATAAACACATTGATCTCCAAGAGATTATCAATACTGAAATATTTAGTACAGTACTGCCAAGAACAGCTATAAGTCAGTAATTACTGCTCATTCTTCAGCCTTATTATTATTATCATTTTTATGAAAGAAAGCCTTATCTCTTATCCAAAACAAAACTTCCTAAGAACAAAATATTCCATCACTGGTCTCCTTCCATTCTGACCCTCTAATATGTTTAGTACTAAATTCCTTGAGTAGGATCAGCCTGATAATCAATTCAATAGGTATCAATATTGTAAAACAACATATATATATATATATATATATATATATATATATATATATATATATATATATATATATATATATATATATATATATAGTATATATATATATATATATAGGTATATATATATATACATATCTGTATATATATATGTATGTATATATATATATATATATATATCTGTAGTAGGATGATGAATGTTTGTTAAGTACTTTCATTGAGTGTCTGATTTTGTAGATTATTTGAATTTTTGTAGTTTTTTGCAGGCATAATGTAGAGTGAGGTGAGAACAGAATAGTTTTGTAGCTATAAATTACTGTTATATTCAAGTCTTATTTGCCACAGGGCTATTTCTGCTGATACTCTTGTGGATCTATGATTTCAATGGCATGGGTTCTCCATGATGAGTTTATAAGTCTTGAGTGCTTTTTCAACTTGTGGATTCTTGTCCCTATCTTTTGTTAAATGCCACAGAAAAAGACACACCTAAAATGTTAGCAGCTTTACTCTTTTTGCTCAGTATACCAGTGTTGCACCTAGGTTGTCCATTTTTTGTCTCTCATTATCATACCTAAGCCACCTACCTCCTCTTTTAGTCCCACAAATACATGACAGTCTTTTTTTTTTTGCCATATGCCTCCCACAAGTCATTATAGTAACATGTCATCATTGTGTATTACCATTGCCCTTGGGTTTATTTTTAATAGTGATTCCTCTGAGATGGTGATATTTCATGATTCTTGACCATAGTATCATTGATTCAGAAGCATGTCTGGGAAGATATTGATATTAACATAATGATGTGTGTCAATGAGCAGTTTGTGACCACAGTAGAAGCACTAACTAAATGTGACCTGGTTTGATCACATTCTGCTACTCACTTTTATGTCCGACATCATCTCTGTGCACTTGCTGTCCATGATGCTCATATTTAACTACTTATTATTTGACGGGTTGTCAATTCACTTGTATGGCATAATCTGGACAACATGTATTTTTCATCCATCTTCTTTTTCCAGGGCCAATGGTTAGACCAATATCTTTAATATTGTTTTGGATTTCAAAGAAGAGGATTTGTAATGTTCTTTCTGTGGCACAATTGTTGTTCATCCTTTGTTTTGAAGAGGGCCAATAACATAACAATGTGATGCCCTGACTTGTGTATAAGTTGGATTTAAGTAAGTAAAAGTTGCACAAAGTCATCATCCTTACTCTCTCTTACAGAGTCATTGAAATCCACTGGCAAGACAAAAGTCAAGACTATTGGCAATGGCCTGAGAGGTAGTGGATGATGTTGGTGTATTCAGTGTCTGAAAAAGCTCTAAGTGTTCTTCAGTGCCTGCTGCAGCTGCCTTCATGACCACTGGAACAGACTGTACTCATCTGAAAAACTCTTTACATGTTTGGGGTAGACATCTCCCTCACTCATAAATGGATTTGAGTAATCTTCAACATGGTTTAGACTGTCTGTTGACACAGTTTTACCAGAATGTGGCTGCTCTGCACAAAATAGCTTATTGGACTTACAAAATTACTGGAAGCAGCTAGTGCTCAGTGGATAGAAAGCTGAGCCTGGCATCAGGAAGACCCCAGTTAAAATCAGACCTCAGACACTGTGCCTCAATACAGTTAGCAGGACAGCAGAACCATTGATTTAGAACTTGAAAAAAATTTAGAAGCCTTCTGGTTCAATCTTTTATTTTACAGATGAGGAAACAATGGTTCAGAGAAGTTAGGTGATTTATTTAAAGGTAGAGGTAATAAGTAGAAGAGGTGTTATTCAAACCTTGCTTCTCTGCTGTTAAATCCAACCATCATTCCACCATGCCAGAGTAGCAGCAAGAAGAAAAGTTCAGAAAACATTGCACATCACTAAGGAATATTGTTTTGAATGAACCTATGATAAAGTATTTTCCCCAGTATTGGAGAACACATTAGGTGAACATGTGTCTCCTTATTTTATATTACATATGATCATTAAGCACAATGACTTGCATAGACAGGGAAGTGCTGGTAAATTAACAATTGGATTTCAAAAATGCCAATTTCAAAAAAAAACACAACACATTTTGTGTTTGATTTGCATTATTAACATTTTATCTATCATTTTCATAAATATAGACAATCAACAAACCAATAAATCAAGTCCTAAAATGAAGCATTTGCTGGTTTCTGAGGCATAAATCCTCACACTAAAAATATAAAACTTGACTCTCAAGAGCCACTAAAAGCTGTCTCTCAGTAACCCTTGTCATAGTCATATTTTTTATGGCATCTTTAAATACTTCTAATATGTGCAGGGGGGAAAATGGTCTGAGGGAAGGCTTCAAAGCTAGATTTTGTTCTATTGAGTCAAAAGTCTTTAAACAAACAGGAATTTAATCTTTGTAGTCCAACAGCGATCATGAAGATGTATTCTGCTATAGAAAGTCACCAATGAGTCTACTCTTTTTCTTTCTTTAATTTTGTTCAAGTGTTTTCTTCTTAGACACAAGTATACATGCATACACATACACATAAATATGTATGGATACTTATATGCATGTGTGTGCACATATAACATGCATTGTATATAAATGGATGTGTATGAGTACGATATTATATATATACACATATATACATAATACTTATACACACATATAAATGCACACATAAAGCAGACATCTGTAATAATTGTTTGTAATAATAATAATTGATGTATTTTGGTTACTTTGTTTAAAAAAAATAAAAAGACCATCTACTCAGCTCTTGTGAAAATGTCCCTCTTTTAATCATCCCAAAAATCAATTCCAAAATTTAAATGGATTGTTCTGAATTTTTTTTAATTTTACTCAACCTTTTATTTTTCAATTACATGTAAAGACAGTTTTCAAAATATATTTTTGTAAAATTTTGAGTTTCAAATCTTTCTCTTTCCCTCCTTTCCCTCCCTCCACCCAAAGATAGCAAGGAATCTGATATGGATTACAAATGTACAATTATATTAAACATATTTTCACATTAGTAATATTGTAAGAGAAAAATCAGAAGAAAAGGGAAAAACCAAGAGAAAAAAAAACAAAAAAGTGAAAATAGTGTGCTTTAATCTGCATTCAGACTCCATAGTTCTTTCTCTGGATGTGGTTAGAATTTTCCATCTCAAGTCTTTTGGAATTGCCTTGAATCATTGTATTGCTGAGAAGAGCTAAAACGATCATAGTCAATCATCACACTATGTTCCTGTTGCTGTGTACAATGTTCTTCTGGTTATGTTCATTTCACTGAGCATCAGTTCATGTAAGACTCTCCAGGTTTTTCAGAAATCTGTCTGCTTATCATTTCTTAGAGAATAATAGTATTTTATTACAATCATATAGCACAACTTATTCAGCCTTTCCCCAAATAATGGGGATCCCACCAATTTCCAATTCTTTGCCACTTCAGAAAGAATTGCTACAAATATTTTTGTACATGTGGGTCCTTTTCCCTGTTTTTTAATCTCTTTGGATACAGATCTAGTCATAGCATTGCTGGATCAAAGGGTATGCACAATTTGATTGCCTTTTGGTCATAGTCCCAAATTGTTCTGAAGAATTGTTGGATCAGTTCACACTCCACTAACAATGCATTAGTGTCTCAATTTTCCCACATCTTCTCCAATATTTATCATTTTTCCTTTTTGCCATATTAGCCAATCCAGTACATGGGAGGTAGTATCTCAGAGATGTTGTAATTTGCATTGCTTTAATCAAAAGAGATTTAGAGAACTTCTTTATATGAGTATAGGTAGCTTTAATTTCTTCATCTGAAAACTGCCTGTCCATATCTTTTGACCACTTATCAATTTTGGAATTACTTGTTTTCTTATAAATTTGACTCAGTTGATTGTATATTTTAGAAATTAGGCCTTTTATCAGAAACACTGGCTATAAAAGTTGTTTTCCAGCTTTTTTCTTTCCTTCTAAGATTTGTTGCATTTGTTTTATTTGTGTAAAACTTTTTAAATTTAATATAATCAAAATTATCCATTTTGCTTCGTAATGCATGCTATGTCTTGGTTGTCATAAATTTTTCCCTTCTTCATAGATCTAATAAGTAAACTATTCCTTGCTCTTCTAATTTGCTTATAGTATCAACATTTCTAGTACAAAATTAAATCCTTGTTTCACCCTCAATCTTATTGGGAATGCTTCTAGCTCATCCTCAATACAGATAATGCTTGCTGATGGTATTAGATAGATAATGCTTATCATCTTAAGGAAAAATCCATTTATTCAAAATGATCTCTAGTATTTTTGACAGGCATGGGTGATGTATTTTATCAACAACTTTTTCTGCATCTTTTAAGATAATCAAATGATTACTGTTAGTTTTTTTTTAATTGATATGGTCAATTACTCTGATAGTTTTCCTATTATTGAACCAGCTCTGCCTTCCAGGTATAAATCATATCTGGTCATAGTGTATTATCCTCACAAAAAAATTGCTGTAATCTCTTTGGTCATATTTTATTTAATTTTTTTTTTGCATCAAAACTTTTTGGGCTTAAGACCAATTCATATTCCCCTTGAGGCTTCACATGTAAGCATTTTGACATTGTTGTCATCTTCTGAGTTTGTGTTTTGAGCTTCCCTGTTGCCATAGTAGCTTTCTATGGTCAAGGCTCTTTTCTGTTTCATTTTTCAGCATATTTTGTGACTTTTAAAGTTGAGCAGTGTTCCTAGGGTACAGTGGGCTCTATCTCAAGCTTCTTTTTGCTGTGGGTCAGGGGCCTGGTTACTGTTTTTCCATGCTGGGGCCTCAGGATTTTGCGGCTTGCGTACTGCACATGGGGTGGCCTGGCCTAGTCACATTTGTTGTACCAGTGTACTAGAACTTGCAATTTCCCTTCTGCATTTGGGTTGTAGGCCTCACGGCTGGACTGCTGAACCAGGACCAAGGGGCCTCAGTTGCTGGTCTCTGCTGTGGCTTAGAGACTACTGTTTACTCTGTCTGCACTGAATTGTGCTACCTTTTTACCCAAGTGAGACAGACCTTTACTGAAATCTTTCTAAGTTATCTTAAGTTGGAAAATTGTTTCACTGTCTTTTTGTAGGCTATATCACTCTAGAATCTATTTAGAGGCTTGATTTGACTTTGCTTCTGAGGGAAACTGGGAGAGCTCAAGCAACTTCCTGGCTTTTCTCTACCATCTTGGCTCTCTCTCTTTCCCTGAATATTTTAAATATGATCTAGCCTTTTTTTTTTTTTTTGGGAGCAGCTAGGTGGTACAGTAGATAGAGAGCAAGGTCAAAATTCAGGAAGACCTGAGTTTTAATCTGGCTTTAGAAATTTACTAGCTGTGAGATCCTGGGCAAATCACTTAACCCTGTTTGCCTCAGTTCCTCATCTATTAAAAAATGAGCTATAGAAAGAAATGGGAAACCACTCTAGTCATTTTGTCAAGAAAATCTTAAATGGGGTCACAAAGAATTGTACATGTCTGAAACAACTGAACAGCAACAAAATCATTTCATTCCATTTTCATCTTTTTAAGTGCCAGTGCTACTTTCTTAATATTTTGAGTTCTGAGATGAAGATCAGTGCATGGAGAAACAGAAGGAATATTGTGACAGGAAACTATATCTCTCAAATTTCTCCCAGATTAAAATACTATTGTCAGTGTCCAAGCCATTCATAGCTTTAGAACAGCCTGACTACAGAAAATTTTCAGCATAGTATTGCACAATGTAATGGATTTCTGAAATGTAGCTTAAAATACTGCATAGGGATAATGGATTTCTGGCTTGGGATGGAATAGAACCAATGAAGGCAAGGGAAAAAACAAACAAGCAAAAAACCAGAAACAAAACTCTCTTGTAGTCATTTAAATATAACTCAGAAGGATTTAAACTAAAAAAGGGAGGAGAAAGAAAAAGCTTATGTATATCTAATATCTATGCAACCTAATTATGCTATAGATTAAGATGAAGGATAGTAATCTAATTGATCTTTAGAAAGATATATTGCTGTCAAAAAAGTCCTGAAACCAGAGCGGGGAAGCAAGAAAGAGAATGTTAGAGTTAAGATCAGTACAGGGAAAAACATAAATAATATTTTCAAGGTAGTACATGAAGCAAATTCTAAAAGTCAAAGAGTCTCAAAGAAAATGACAATAATTTAATTGAGGAAATGCATAATCTTTCTTTGCTACTTTTAAGATATTGTTCTAGATGCAGTTTTGTCTTAGTTCCTTCATGTTTTCCCCTATAATGACTGATAAGGAGTGCCAGAACAAATTCTGATCCAAAAGGCCAAAGAAAAGTTATAGTGGGCAATTTTTTTTTTCCAGGACAGGGCAGCTTACGGAAACAGGAAGAGAAGTCTGTAGCCGCTAAGATGGAGGATGGCCAGAAGCTCAGTGTTGCTGAGCAGCACTGCCTTAGTGCCACAATAGATAGAAGCAGCAAAGGGCTATGTGGCAGACAAAATAGTAGAGGCCCATTATTAGCATTAGGAGCAAGAATACATGGCATCTGGCAGCTCTGTTGTCCATTATCCACTTCTGGGTCACAGGTCAGGGTTGGAAAAGAACAGTTGCAGTTGCAGTCACAATGGAGAGGGAGTAGGAGTCCTACCATGAATAAGGAATGAGGAACACATTTCAGAACCAAACACGTGTGATTCTCAGCCCATGAACAGAGTGAGCACTCAATTCTAATCTTTAGTTCTGTACATAAGCTTTCAGTGAAATGAACCAGGGCAGGAGACCAAAACCAAGCAGGAGCCAGCAGTTCAGTCACTCTGAACCCACAGAACCTCCCAGTGGGCTAATTGTGACTTAGTTCAGTAGCAGCAAACCCAACCACCCAAGCCAAGAGATCCAAACTAGGTCAATAATTTGCAGAGTGCTGGCAGTGAACAGACTTCCTTCTGGATCACATCATGGACCTTTTCTCTGTAATTGGCTCCTTCCTTCAATTTACTCTCACATTAGCAAGTCAAAGTTCCCAAAAATACACCATGACTACACTATTGCATTCAAATTCTCTTAAATTAGTACGGAGCAACTATGTTTAGTGGTGGAATAGAACTAATGAGGGCAAGGGAAAAAGAAACAAAAACAAAAACAAAACTCTCCAATAGTACTGGCCATTTCAGCTCTTGAAACTCCATCCAATATATTTTATATCTACAAAGACAGCTACTTAAAATAATGACACTTTTGGATCTTCAACATGACCATTTATTTCCTTAATACTAAAGTAAATGAAATAATATGATAGATACTAAAATTGCAAAGAAAATGTATACATTATTAAAAAAAAATCACATTGCACCACAATCATACTCTAGTGCACAACACCAATGTACTCAATAGCCGAGGGGGAAAGAGGGTACACTTATACCATGGAAACACATGACAGAGGAAAACTCATGTGAGAAGACCAACTCAGGACTCTAGACTTTAAGCATTACTGTTGATGGTCCATTCAGAAACATCTATACCACATGCATCTTTACTATTTATAGCTGTACTGATGACCTCCACTTTTCAATGAGGAAATCTACTTCTCTTGCTCTGATGCTGCATAATCTAATCAAAATGGAATTCACAACAACACAGTTCAGGTTTACTCTTGAAGTCAGCTCACCAGGTTACCAAAGCAGGTGCAAAGCTCTTATGATTTCTTTACTCAAGCTAAAGACGGGGCAAGAGAGGGTAAAAAGTCCTCTTTCTTTGCCTTTCTGGAACTCAAGGTGGTGATGAAGAACAATAGCTGTCCCAGGGCCGCTTGGTCAATGACACCAGTTCTCTCTGAACCAGAGAAAACTTGGGTCCTCCACTTTTCACTTTATTCACTCTCTCTAACTGCCATAGTTTCAAGGGAAAAAAAATGGAAAACATGCTATATTTTCACTTCATTCCAAGTTATTCTTCCCTGCTCTGTTGCCTTCTCCTGCACATCTGTTTTTGTCTTTCTGTAATAGTAATAGTTCAGTCCCTTAAATAAGAGCCCCCCTGATTTTCAGTGACTCACTTTTTTTTTAAATAAAGTCATAATTCCACCTCTACCTCAAATTTTAGGGTCAAAGCTTTGGTCCTTTTTCAATCATGCTTGTCTCCAAATTTTATCTTCTTTAATTAAAAAAAATCCATATATAAATTAGCTGAGGTGTAGATATTACCTCCTCTTAAAGTCTCCAAGTCTGTGTTTTGCTCTTGTAACTTTATTTACATTAATATTTCTAGCTTTTTTAAAATAAATAATATTTTCTGCTTCTATGGCATTAAATTGTTCTCACACAAGTGAGGCATCATCCCACACTATTAGCAAAGTGGTCTAATTCCTCAAATTTATTGCGTATATCATTTTCCCCAAAAAACTGTCCAAATACCCTCTGAAAGACTTTTTTCTATATACATATATTTTGTTACTTTACATTAAGCAAAAATAATTTTTACTCATCCTTGATATCAAATGTTTATTTATAGCAATCAATATCCCACAGCCTTTGACAATTAGTACTAATTTTTGCCTTTACACAAAAATACATTTTCTGAACTTTTCATCATTAACTCCTTCATATAAAAAAAGGCCTTGAAGAGACAATACACACATAAATGTAAATACACACACACAGACAGATTGATGGATGAATGGCTAGCTAGATATGCATACACAGATACATGAGAAGCATCACTGCATAATAGATTGTTACCATTTGAATCAGAGAAACCTAAATTCATGGTCTATTTCTGATGCAAATGGGCTCTGTTACTTAACTTATCAGTTCCACAGATTTCTAAGATCTTTCCCTCATCTAGAAAATGAGAGACAGGACTCAATGACTTTTAAGATCCCTTCTACCTCTAAATTTATAATCCTATATTCCCTTTCTAGGCTGCCTTTGTTCTCCATTTTCGTGTTGTAAGATCAATGACTTAGAGCTAAAAAAGATATTGGAGATTATCAATGGAGGGAAGGGAATGAGTAATGATTGCCTATGATATGTTAACCAATGTACTAAGCATTTTAAAAATGCTGTCTCATTTGATCCTCACAATAATCCTGAGAGATAATTGCTATTAGTACTGCCATATTACAATCAAAGAGACTGAGGCATACAGAAGTCAAAAGACTTACATGAAGTCACACAAGTAGGAAGCATCTGAGGCTGGATTTAAATTTCAAGCCTTCTTGACTCCTAGCTCACTTCTCTATCCAATTTCCTAGCTGCATTGAATCAAGTCCAATCCTCTCGTCTTGCAAATAAAATATCCAAGGTCTCAAATGGTTAAGCAGCTCATTTACCAGTCACACAGGTGACAAAAAGCAGAACTAGGAGTTAAAGCAGACCTTTTATCTCTAAATTAAAATTTCTAAATTTCTAAATTTCACTTCTGTATATAAGATAGTGATACTGTTGGCTTGGGGAAGTTTGAAGAAATGGTATAATACTGACTTGCCTGGGGTCCTCCATCTTTCCAAGGATGGGGATACATGTATTATATATAATCTAAATAGTGAGGCTGAGACTGTCAGTGGAGCTCAACTTCAAGCTCATGAGTGTATTGTAAAAATGAATAAGTAAATTATAATGAAATGTGCAGTATAAATTACTGTTCTCAAGAAAAAGACCATACAAATACATTTTGGCACAGAATGTATGTGATTTCCTGTTTTCACATTTTTATCAGGGGATTACTTTGCATTTCAATATTCTAAATGAGGGAGTTCTAGTGTGTTGGAAATAAGTTACTGACTGCTTCAGAGACTACTTAGCATTTGCATGTTGATGTCAACTCTCCAGAATGATTTAATCAGTTTTAAAAGTAGAATATTTGCTGCTCACCAAATATGTTTTAACTAATGTCGATAGGGCAATGTAATTAGAAAGATCTGGCCAAAGATTGTGTGAGAATGGAAAAAAAATATTTTTGTGTTCATTATACCCAGTTGAAGAAAAATAGTTTTAAAAATGAAATGGGCACCTTGTTTATTATATTTTAAAAATAAATGAATTATTTATTTATTTTTACATTCTTTTAAAAAAAATGTGAGTTCAAATTTCTCTCCCTACTTCTTGTCCCCTCCTCAACTGAGAAGGCAAGCAACATAGTATAAATTAAACATGTGAAAACATGCAAAACATTTCCATATTAGCCATATCACAGAAAAGCAAGCAAAATAAAGTAAAAAAATTATACTTCAATTTATACTCAGAGTTAATCAGCTGTCTCTCTGGAGACAGCATTTTTTTTCATGGAATTGTCTTAAATTATTGTATTGATCTGAACAGCCAAGTCTTTCTAGATGATTATCATTTTAATATTGCTGTTACCATGCACAATGATCTCCTGGTTTTACTTACTTCACTTTGCTTCAGTTCATCTTTATCTTTAGTTCATCTTTTCTTTCAGTTCATCTTAAGTGCAGATCTTCCCATGTTTTTCTAAAACCATCCTCTTCATTATTTCTTACAGCACAATAATAGTCTATCACAATCATATTACAGATATTATTCAGCCATTCTCCAACTGATAAGTATCTCCTCAATTTCCAATTCTTTGCCCCTGCAAAAGGAGATGCTATAAATATTTTGATACATATAGGTCCTTTTCCTTCTTTGATCTCCTTAAGGTACACACTTAGTATGCTGGATCAAAGAGTATACACAATTTTATAGCCTTTGGGAATAGTTCCAAATTACTCTCTGGAATGACTGGAAAAGTTCACAGTCCACCAAGAATTCATTAGTGTACCCATTTTCACTCAACCTCTCAGCATTTTCATTTCTGATAAATGTGAGTTGGAATGTCAGTGTTTCAATTTGCATTTCTCTAATCATAAGCGATTTAGAACCTTTGATTTCTTCTTCTTCAAACTCCCTGTTCATATCCCTAGATAATTGATCAATTGGGGAATGGCTCTTGTTTTAATAAGCTTGAATAAGTCCCCTATATCAGAGAGATGAAGTATTTATCAGAGAATTTGCTACACAATTTTTTGGATATTATTTCATTTTCTATGTTTTCTTTTAGCAAAGCATAGTTTTTCTGATTATCTCTATTTATTAGGTCTATTTTTGTTTTTGCTTTGTCTGACATTATGATCCCTTGTCATGCTTTTTTTTTTCATTTCAGGTGAAGCGTAATAAATTCTGCTTTGGCCTTGTTTTTTAACTCTTAGTGTGTTTCTGTTTCAAGTGTGTCTCTTTTAAACAATGTATTGTTGGATCTAGTTTCTAATCCATTGTTCTATTTGCTTCTGTTTTATGGGTGAGCTCTTCACATTCACAGTTATGATTACTAACTGGGTATTTCTCTTCATCTAAATTTATTCTGTTTTTCCTTCTCTCTCTCTCTTTTTTAAATTCTGTCCCTTCTCAAACATCGTTTCCAATGTTTATCATCCTTTTTTTTCCATATTAGCCAATGCAATAGATGAGAGTTGTTTAAATTTGCATTTCTTAACTCAAAAGTGATTTAGAACACTTCTTTATATGCCTATAGATAGCTTTGATTTCTTCATCTGAAAATTGGATGACATATCCTTTGATCATTTGTCAAATGCAGAATTATTTATTTCCTTATCAGTTTGAATCAGTACTCTATATATTTTAGAAATGAGGTCTTTATCAGAGACACTGCCTATGAAGATGGTTTCCCAGCTTTCTGATTTCCTTCTTTTTTTTTTTTTTGGCTAGGCAATTGGGGTTAAGTGACTTGCCCAAGGTCACACAGTTAGTTAAGTGTTAAGTGTCTGAAGTTGGATTTGAACTCAGGTCCTCCTGAGTCCAAGGCCAGACCTCTATCCACTGCGCCACCTAGATGCCCTCTGATTTTCTTCTAATCTTGATTGTGTTAGTTTTGTTTGTGCAAAAGCTTTATAATTTAATGAAATCAAAATTATCTATTTTACTTTTCATAATGCTCTCTATCTCTTGTTTGGTCATGAATTCTTCACTTCTCCATAAATCTAACAGGTAAAGTATTTCTTACTTTTATAATTTGCTCATGTTATCACCCTTTTTGTCTAAATCATGCACCCATTTTGACTTTAACTTGGTATATGGTGTGAGATATTGCTGTATACCTAGCTGGTGCCCTATTGTTTTCAATGTTTCCCAGCAGTTTTTGTCAGATGGTGAGTTCTTATCCCAAAGGCTTTGGTTTTATAAAACACTAGGTTACTATGGTCATTTACTACTGTATCTTGTGTACCTAAACTATTCCACTGATGCACTACTCTATATCTTAGATGGTACAAAATAGTACTGATGATTGCTGCTTTATAATATAGTTTTATATCTGGTATTGCTAGACCACCTTTCTTTGTATTATTTTTTCATTTATTCCCTTGATATTCTTGACCATTTTTTATTCCAGATGAATTTTGTTATTATTTTTTTCCAGCTTTGTAAGATAAATTTTAGATAGTTTTATTGGCATTGTACTAAATAAGTAAATTAATTTAGGTAGAATTATCATTTTTATCTTATTAGCTCAGCCTAACCACGAACAATTAATAGTTTTTCCAAATTGTTTAGATCTGACTTTACCTGTGTGAAAAGTGTCTTGCAATTATATTTATGTTGCTCCTGGATTGGTCTTGGCAGGTAGACTTCCAAATATTTTATAGTGTCTACAGTTATTTTAAATGTAATTTCACTTTATATCTCTTGCTGCTAGGCTTTGTTGGTAATATGTAGAAAAGCTGATAATTTATCTAAGTTTGTTTTAAATTTGGCAACTTTACTAACTTTGATTGTTTCAAGTAGTTTTTTTAGCTGATTCTTAAGATTCTCTAAGTATACTATCATATTCATCTGCAAACAGTGATAGTTTTGTTTCCTCATTCCCTATTCTAATTCTTTCAATTTATTTTTCTTCTCTTATTGCTATAGTTAACATTTCTAGTACTATGTTGCATAATAGTGGTGATAATGGTCATTCTTGCTTCATTCCTGATTTTATTGGGAAGACTTCTAGCTTATCCCATTACAGTTAATATCTGCTGAAGGTTTTAGGCAAATACTGCTAAACATTTTTAGGAATGCTCCCTTTATTCTTATGCTCTCTAATTTTTTTTTCATAAGAATAGGTGCCGTATTTTGTCAAAAGCTTTTTCGGCATCTATTGAGATAATCACATGTTTTCTGTTAGTTTTGTTATTGATATGATCAATTATTTTGATAGTTTTCCTAATATTGAACCAACCCTGCATTCTTGGTATAAATTTCACCTGGTCATAGTGCATAATCCTTGTGGTATATTGCTGTAGTTCCCTTAACAATATTTTGTTCAAAATTTTTGTATCATTGTTCATTAGGGAGATTGGTCTACAATTTTATTTATCTGTTTTAGCTCTTCCTGGTTTAGGTATTAGCAACATATTTGTGTCATAAAAAGGAAATTGGTAAGACTCCTTCACCTATTTTTCCAAATACTTTATAAAGTATTGGATTTACTTCTTTAAATATTTGATAGAATTCATTTGTGAACTCATCTGGCCCTGGGGATTTTTTATTAGAGGGTTCATTAATGATATATTCAAATTCTTTTCCTAAGACAAAGTTATTTAGGTATTTTATTTCCTGACCTGTTAATCTAGGTAATTTATATTTTTGTAATATTTGTCAATTTTGTTAAGATTGTCAGTTTTATTGACATGTAATTGGGCAAAATATTTCTTAATGATTGCTTTAATTTCTTGTTCATTGGTGGTGATTTCACCCTTTTCCTTTTTTGGTACTGGATATTTGGTTTCTTTCTTTCTTTCTTTCTTTCTTTCTTTCTTTCTTTCTTTCTTTCTTTCTTTCTTTCTTTCTTTCTTTTGTCTAATTATCTAATGGTTTATCTATTTTTCCCCCATAAAACCAGCTCCTAATTTTATTTATTAGCTCAATAGTTTTGTTTTGTTTTGTTTTTCACTTTCAAATTTATTAGTCTCACTTTTGATTTTCAGGATTTCCAATTTGGTGCTCAATTGGAAATTTTTAAATTTGATCTTTTTCTACTTTTATTTTACTTGCATGATCAATTCATTGATTTGCTCTTTCTCTATTTAGAGAAATAAAATTTCTCCTAAGTATCTCCTTGACTGCATCCTACAAATTTTAGGAAGTTTTCTCACTGCTTTCATTTTTTTAATGAAGTTACCAATTGTTTCTATGATTTTTTTTCTTTGTCCCACTTATTTCTTAGAATTAAAGTATTTGGTTTTCAAGTCATTTTTAATGTATTTTCCATTGCCCTTTGTTGAATGTAATTTTATTGCTATATGGTCCTAAAAATACATTTAATATTTCAGCTTTTCTACATTTGATTTTGAAGATTTATGCCCTAATACATAGTCAGTTTTTATGCAAATAGCATGTACTGCTGAGAAAAAGGTCCATTTCTTTCTCTTCCCATTCAGTTTTCTCCAAACGTCTGTCATATCTAACTTTTCTAATATTTTAATCATCCCTTTGGTTTCTTACCTTTTTTTTTTTGGTTGGATTTATCAGTTTCTGATAGGAGACAGTTGAGAGGACAGTTTTGGTGTCTATTTCTTCCTGTAATTCACTTCTCCTTTAAGTATTTAGATGCTGGGGTACCTAGATTGCACAGTGGATAGAGCTCTGGCCTTGGAGCCAGGAGGACCTGAGTTCAAATCCAGCCTCAGACACTTACTAAGTGTGTGACCCTGGGCAAGTCACTTAACCCTGATTGCATCACCAAAAAACAAACAAACAAACAACAACAACAACAACAACAACAAAAGAATTTAGATGCTATACCACTTGATGCCTTTATATTTAGTATTGATATTATTTCATGACCTAAGGTACCTTTTAGTAAGATGTAGTTTCCTTCCTAATCTTTTTAATTAGGCTTACTTTCGCTTTGTTTGAAATCATGATTGCTCCACCTGGTTTTTTTTTTTTTGTTTGTTTGTTTTTAATGTCAGCTGAAGTACAATAAATTCTGCTCTATCCCTTTGCCTTTACTCTGTGGGTCTCTCTGCTTCATGTGTGTTTCTTTTAAACAACATATTACAGAATTCTAGATTTTGATCCACTCTACTCTCCATTTCCTTTTTATGGGAGAATTTAAATCATTCACATTCACAGTTATGATTAATAACTACATATTTCTCTCCATTCTATTTTTCCTCCTCTTTGTTCTCTCTCCTTTCACCCTTTCATTCTTCAACGGTGTTTTGCTTCTGTTTACCACCACCCCTGATTTGCCTTCTCCTCTGTCACACATTCTCCTCCCCCCTTTCCTTAATGTCCTTCCCTCCTACTTTCTTGTCAGGTAACATATATTCTATCTTCAACTGATTGTGTATATTATTCCCTCTTTGAGCCAATAATGTTGGGAGTAGGATTCAAGCAGTGCCCATCAGCCATCTTTTTAGTTTTTTCACACCTTTTCATGTGAAATAATTTATCCCACTTTACTTGTCCCTTACCTTTGCACCCAGTGTACTCCTCTTTCTCATCCTTTAATTATTATTTGTCATTCCCTCAAATTTACCTTACACCCACACTCTTTTTCTATGCATATTCCTTCTAGCTAAACTATTAATGGTACAATTTTTAAGAATTACAAGTATCTTCTTCCCATGCAGGAATATAAACAGTTCAGCTCCATTGAATCACTTGTATTTTCTTTTCCTTTTTTACCTTTTTGGGCATCTCTTGGGTCTTGATATTGGAGATCAAATTTTTTATTCAATTCTAGACTTCTTAAGAAAGTTTAAAATCCTTGTATTTCATTGAATGACCATTTTTACCCTTGAACTAGGATACTTAACTTCACTCAGTAAGTGATTCATTGTTGTTTGCAATCTTAGCTCCTTTGCCTTCTGGAATATCATGTTCCATGACTCTGATCATTTAGCATTGTAGCTGCCAAGTCCTATGGAATTCTGATTGTGGCTCCTCACCATTGTCTGAGGCTTCTTTTTCCAGGGCTTGATGTTGCCCTGTGTCCCACTGGGAATTCATATGTCTGAAGGTGGGGTGGGAAGAGGCTGATGCTGCTGAAAGCCATAGGGATATGGTAGTTAACCTGCTGGTAAACCAGGGTCCTGGTTCTGGTTTCTGGTGTGTGCTGAGGACAGTGGAATGTTTCTGAATTTCCCTGGGGCTATACTGATATGTGGGCAATCCCAGTGCTAGCAACTGCTTCTTTGTCTAGGGCTGTGCTGAAGTACCTAGTGGTTCTCAGTGCTTTTGTCTGTCCATTTCCATGACTATGCTGGGGCAAGAGGTGAGGGAGGGGTCCTGATGTTGGCATTTGTCTGCTACACTACCCTGGGGCTCAGGATCTTCTTCTGGTTTGCCAAGGTGGCACTTTCTCCTGGCTTGCTGGGATACTTTCTGTCTTGGACTGCACTCCCTTTTACCTAACTGGGACAAACCTTTCCTGCCAATCTGCCAAGTTTAACTGGGATAAAAGATTGTTTTACACCATTTTTTTGCTGGTTCTGCTGTTCTAGGATTTGTTCTGGGGCATGAATTTATGGTTGTTTAGAGATCAATATGGGAAAGTTATGTCAATTTACTGCTTACTCGACCATCGTGGCTTTCAGAAGCCCCCTCACCCACTAATAAATCTCTTCCTTGTGTACCTCTTTTATGTGAAAAATGTCCCCATTTTGCCTCTCCCATCTACCTTCTCCAAGTGCATCCTTCTTTCTCATCCCTTCATTTTTTTGAGATCATAACAACATAATTGACTCACACTCATGCCCTCTGTCCAGGTGGACTCATTCTAACTTTGCTAATAATGATAATGATCATAGCAGTTATATGTATCATCTTTGCATATAGGAATGTAAACAATTTAACCTTATTGAGTCCCTCATAATTTTTCTTTCATCTTTACCTTTGTATGTCTCTCTTAAATTTGTGTCTGAATGTCAAATTTTCTATTTAGTTCTGGTCCTTTCATCAGGAATACTTGGAAGTTTCTATTTCATTAAATATCCATTTTTTCCCCTGAAGGATTTGTCAAAATATTAGAAGACTCCATGTTTTCCAGAGCTAAGGCCCAGCAGGAAAGCTTGACATAACAACAATCCTTTGTGTTCACTCTCTGGATGATCCAACCCTCTGGCAAAATCACATAATTATTGCATTGCTTTGACCAGCACCAGGTGTTCTCTGAGCTCAGACAAACACCAGACAAGCTCTGACAAGTACCTATGTACTGGTCATGAAGCCCTGCAATGAATCAAACTTGGCTCGTTGTTGCTGTTACACCTCCTTCTTAGGGATATAGCTAACTGCATAACCATTGACATCAGTATTGAGATCTCCCCACATTGACGTGGGTCCCCTCACTAAAGGCAGGGCCCTGACATATGTGTCCTTTCTTGCAGTCCATTTCCTTCACTTTTAAATAAAACTTCAGTTTGATGCCTCACTATCTTGTTTCTATTCAGCTCTGGCCATCACAGGTTAGAGGCCAGTTCAGCCTGGCTGACAGATTATATTCAGTTTTTCTGGGTAGGTAATTCTTGGTTGTAATCCTAGCTCCTTTGCCTTCAAGAATGTAATATTCCAAGCCCATCTGTCTTTTAAGATTGAAGCTGCTGAATCTTTTATGGTGCTGACTGTGGCCCCATGAAATATGACTGGCTGCTTGCAAAATTTTGTCCTTGACCTGAAATGAGTTTTCATTTTGGTGTCTTTTTTCAAGAGATCATTAGTGGATTTTTTCAATTTCTGTTATACCCTCTGGATCTAAGATACCAGGGCAGTTTTCCTTTATAATTTCTTGAAATATGATGTCTAGCTTTTTTTGTTGTTGTTGTTAGCCATGGCTTTCAAGTAGTCTGATAATTCTCAAATTATCTCTCCTTGATCTATTTCCCAGGTAAGTTTTTTTTTTTTCCCAATGGCACACTCCATATTTTCTTCATTTTGTTTCTTTCTTTCAGCTTAGTCTTTTGTTTCTTAATGTTTCATGGAATAATTAGCTACTGCTTGTCCAGTTCTAATTTTTAAGTAATTATTCTTCTCAGTGAATTTTTGTACTTTCCCCCCCAATTTGACCATTTCTGCTTTTTAGGGAGTTCTTTTCTATAGTGAATTTTTGTACCATTTTTGCCATTAGGCAAATTCTGCTTTTAAAGTGTTCATTTCTTCAATATTTTTTGTTCCTCTTTTATCAATCTGTTAATTCTCTTTTCATAATTCACTTATACCACTTTCATTTCTTTTCCTATTTTTTCCTTCTTCTACTCTTGTCTCCTTGTCTTTTTTTATTATTATTATTATTCTTGCTAAGCTTGGGTCTAAATAGCATTTTTTCTTTTGAGACTTTGCTTGTGGCTGTTTTTACATTACATTATTGCCTTTTCTGAGTTAGTGTCTTGATCTTCTCTGTCATCATAGTGGCTTTTTTTATTCAAGGATTTTGTTGTTATTGTTTGCTCTTTTTCTTAGACTATTTCTTGACTATGAACTTTATGTTAAAGTTGGGTTCTCCTCAACTAGAGATGGAGAAGCACTACACAAACTTCAAAATTTTGTGCTGCTGCTTTCAGAGTTAATTCTGGGGGTCAAATATTTTTGGTGCATCTAAGGTGATGTGATCCCAGAGAAGTGTGGTCAATGTTCTCCTGGTTTCTGCTTTAGTCTTAACTAGGAAGAGTCACTGCTCACCTATAGTCACAAGTGCTAGCATTCCTTTTGACCCTGGAACTGTGACCAGGTCCCCTGCTCTCCTGCACCCAGAAGCACTCGAACTATCCTTTGCCTTGGAACTGTGACCAAGAGTCCTGGTCCTGTGTAACTGACTTCTTTGCCCTGGAACTAGAATTCAGAATTTCATTTGGACAAAAGTGTTTTTAAGCAGCACCAGCTGCACCCAATGCTAGCAAAGGGAGCTTTGTAATCTTTTTTTTTTTTTTAGCCATTTATTTGACCCCTTTTCTTTCTCTGGGCTAAGAGTTCCTGAAGATACTGCTATTTCTGCTATAATCTCAGCCATCTCTAATGTCTACCACTGATGCTGCCACACTCCAGGCTAGCCCTTCGCCCTGGTGTCTCAGAATTATAATACCATTGTCTTAGGCTGGAAACACGTCTCACCTGACCTTTTGTTGGCTCAGCCACTCCGGAATTCAATTTGAGTCACTATTTAAAGTTGTTTGAAGGGGAATGTTGAAAGAGTTCATCTGGGTTGCTGCACTTCTTTTATCATTTTTTCTTTATTTTTTTTATTCTAACCCTTGTAACATGTCTAAACAAGTTTTCTTGCTCTCTACATTAAATACATTTAATCTCTCTATAACATAGTTTTCTTAAGAAGGAGATTCAGGATAGTGCAATTTTTAAAGTGCTGCCTGCAATGAAAAAAGATATGAGTTAAAATTCTGTCTCTAGTACTTACTAGCTGCATTACCTGGAACAAGACAATCAACCTATCTGACCCTCAGCTCCTCAGTTTTTTCTTTTTCTTTTTCTTTGCCAGCTGGGGCTACAATTATCTAACCTTCAGGGCTGTTATAAGGTTCAAATGAGATAATACATATAAAGCTTTTCAAACTTTAAGGTACTATATAAATGTCAATTGTAAATCATGGAGTATCTTAGAAACTAAAAAATGAGTAAAAATATCGATTTTAAAGGGGATAATGACAAAATCACGTCAATGATATTATTTTAAAAGTTCCAAACTCCTATCACTACTATTATGAAACACACACACACACACACACACACACACACACACTCACAAACACACAAGGGTTGTAAGATGTTCATTCTTCCAGTAGACAATAACTAGCTGCACAATATTTTTGTAAGGGTTTTCTGTGAAAAATACTTTCCAAATACAAAGGGTGTTGGGTATTAGTCTAGCCTTCAGCTAAGCTTCCAGTGCCTTTCAAAATAATTATCTTCTCCTTTGATAGCTTGGCCCCCAATCCAGCACATAAAACAACTGGCAATCACATAGCTGATATGAAAAGCCTCTGATGTCAAAAGGATGGAGACTAAAACAAATCTTTCATGGGAGTGTGCTTTTTTTGCAATGTTATAGCTTGTCATTTGAAATGAATGTGCCCATAGGAAACTGAAATATCACTGAACTTGTTGTTCTCCCCAAAATGCTGGAATTAGAATTCAGGAAAATGCTAGCCAGGTACATGCACATGTAGGGACTTATTTCATACCCTTGCAAGTTTGTGCGTGTGGAGAAATGGAAGTTTTCAAAATAAATATCACATGTATCTGTCTGTTCCTTGTCCACTAAGATAAAGAGATGAGGTCACTAAAGTGGCCCTTCATCTTTCAGCAATCTCTGAAGGCTTATGACAGTGTGAGTATACAAGAAAGACTAAGAAGAAGCCAAATTTGAAGGAATAGATGTTTGTGTTCCCTCAGAGCCTCTCCTCATCATATTCACACTACCTAGGATGCAGTCTATACAAGGCCAGGTTATATAATGAATAAGATGCTGAATTTAGAGTCTGGAAGAACTGAGTTTTAACTGTGCCTCATTTGTTTAATAGGTGGGTAACCTTGGACCCAAAGGTTATTGTATCTCCCAGGGTCATTGTAAGGATTAATATAAAAGACTTTGAAAACTTCAAATCATTATTTAAATATTTGCTATTTTTATTCAGTCTTGCCCTCTAATGAAACTTACTTTTCCCATGTCTTGTTTTCTTCAATACATGATCTCTAATTTTGAAACTGTCAACCAGCTACCCTGACAAATACATATCTTTTCTCACATTTTCAAGTTTAATTCTTCATAATTTCCTGAGATATAAAGTAATAAGTGGGCTCACTATCAAGTCTCAAAGGCGTTAATGAGGAAACTATGTATGTATGTATTTATGCGTGTACGTATACATACATATACACACAGAGAAAAAGTTCATAGTATATATATTATGCATATATAATATATACATACTTACACATATATGCACACGTGTGTGTGTGTGTATTTAAATGGGCTGACAAAATAAGAAGCAAAATACCAAGACCAACATTGTTTTCATTGTTTCATTACAACTTTAACATTGAACACAAACACAACTGAACTCTATTTAAATTGAAAGTAATTTCAGTATATAGAATATAATAACATTATTTCATTCAATCTCTTTCAATTCACTTTCACTCTCATCTCATGTGATTAAAGTTAGTACATGCTGCCTTTCAGAGACAGTGTGACAGACTGAATGGGGAGCTGGTCTCATAGCCAGGAAGAGTGGCATTCAAGTCTTTTCCCTGACACATACTGGCTATTTGACTCCAGGAAAGTAGCTTGGTGCTCTAAGGCCTAGAGTCTAGTAATTCCCTTAGACTATAAGTTGCAAAGAAACTGCCTACCTGCATTGGTATAGGAAGTTTCCTTATTCAGGAAGTTCCCTATACCAATGAAATGCAGCTTTACTCCCTCTCTCTAATATTTCATACACATTTGTTTCCAGACTTCTTTATATTCCTCATGCTTGGTCTCAAATAAATTATAGTTTTCATTTATATTAGAACACTGCTATTTAAGCATTTCCCATTATTAGATACTTGTTTTCTATCTGGTTTGTGTAGTAGTTGTTTTGTTCTATTTTAAAAATACATATCATACTACCTTGAAAACCTTTCAACAAATAGTTTCTCTGGCTCTGTTTCTCTCTGTGTGTCTGTATTTTTCTACTCTCTCTATCTCTCTCATAACAGGGAAAATTTCCAACAATGGAAGTATAGCTCCCAAAATGTGTTGTTTAGAAGCTATTAGTACTGCTACGATGGCCTACAACCCCATGTGGCTTGGGATGGATGTGGCTAATGTAGCTTTTTAAGATGGTTATCCTCTCATCTGGGCTAATTCGTCCCTCATGAGGTCCTTAGCTAAAGCATTCCTGTGTAGCACTCTTAGACTCCAGATTGTCTGTCTCTGAGGATACAGTGATCTTTGGATTGGTCAGAATTCAAAGGCAAGCATCTCAGAGAAAAATGGTCACTGGATAAATGGCTTCACCAGGCCACAAAAGAGCTGAATTTTTAGAGTTCTCCTGGATGCTATGGTAACACCCAAATGATCTTTTCAAATATTGTGATTCGACACAGTTCATTTGTTGACACAGTTTTAGAATAGCCTTATTTAGCCAACACCAGTAAGTTAGCTGAAAGAACTCCAGGTGGCAAGTCCTGGACAATCCTGTTTGTATAAGTAAATGACAGGAAGGAATATTCCCATTTAAGAAACAGGATACTTAATTGTCCCTATCCCTTCAGCAGTAAAAAGTATCAGAAAAATATTTAAGCGTAGTGAAAACCATTACTTTTGATTGGAAAATCAAATCATTCATTTAATTGACAAACATTTAATTAATATTTATTAAATGTCATCTATGTGCCAAGCACTATTATAGGTACTGGCACTACAATGGCAAAAAGGAAACAGTTCCTTACTTCAAGGAGCTTGCATTCTATTGGGCGAGGCAACATATACAGTTATACATGTATATACTTTTTTGAGGGGTCAGGGGAGGAAGACACTAGAATCTGGAATGGCACTAAAGAAAACATTTAGAAAATGATGCTTGTACTGAGATCTGAAAGAAATTTGAGATTCTACAAAGCAGAGTTGAAGAGGCATAGGTGACAACTTGTGTAAATCTATGTAATGTTTTGTTACATATGTGTGTTGAGTACATATCTTTCTTTTTGGTATTTTAGTATTAATAGTATTTTGTTTTTATTTATTTTTAATTTTTTTCCAATTACATGTACAGTTAGTTTTTAACATTCCTTTTTTTAAAAAAAGATTTTGTGTTTCAATTTTTTTCTTCCTCCCTTCCAACCCCTCCCCCCTCCACAAGATGGCAAGCAATCTGATATAGGTTATACATGTGAAATCATGTAAACATATTTCCACATTGTTTATGTTGTGAAAGAAATAGAACAAAAGGGAAAAGCCACAAAAAAATTAACAACAGTGAAAATCCTATGTTTTGATCCGCATTCAGAGTCTGTAGTTCTTTCTCTGGATGTGAATAGCATTTTCCATCATGAGTCTTTTGGAATAGTCTTGGATCGTTGTAATACTGAGAACAGCTAAGTCAATCATAGTTGATCATTGAACAATGTTTTTGTTACTCTGTACAATGTTCTCCTGGTTTTGCTCACTTAGGAGTACGTATCTTTCAATGGATACTACTGCATCAGCGGGAGAATTCTACCTACCAGCCCTTTTCTCATCCTAAACAAAATATGTATTTTGTGACAATGATCTTCTTTTGATAATGCTCCCCACCTTTCTTCTCTGTCCTAAAAGAATTATTCTGATGGTTCAAGCATCAAGCCAAATAGGAGCAGATTATATCACAGTAGCATAAGTATGAAGGAAGTGGAAGAGATCATGTTAGTAGGCTCTGAGGAGCATACCTATTGGACCAATGGAAATATTCCACCAGAAACAATTGTTATACATTCTATATTGCTCTCTTTATACCCACCTCTGGCAATTGTTATACATTCTATATTGCTCTCTTTATACCCACCTCTGGCAAAAGATATAATTTTGGGGAGGCAAGACCTCTTGGCACCTGTCAAATTACAATGCGTTGGTAATCATCTATTTTTCTTATGTGTAAAGGCAACCTTATGCTTTATTTTATTTTATTCTGAGCTTAAGAAATAAAACAAGCATTACCATTACATAGTAGAACAGGGAGAAAAAAGCATATCATTGTACATGAAATTTCAAATCTTTTATTTGTATATAGAGTGAAAGGGAGATAGTTTAAGAGTAGCAGCTGAAGTCTGCACTAAAAGACACTGCTCTAAAAGAAAGATGTATACACTTCTGTCTTTAATACTTTCTCAACTCATTTGTTCCCTAGCATATTTACCTGAATGCACCTACTCAGCTTATTTATTTAACAGATCTAATTAAGAAAAAGTGTTTTTTTTAAATTTAAAACAACCTCATCTTATTCACTTTAAACAAAGGTGACTATTAAGAATGAAAGGTGAGAGAAAAGGCAGATGTCAATTAATATTGCTTTGTATAAGTGTGAATACAGTGCTAGTGAAATCTTTGTGAGCTACTAAACCCCCTCAAAAAAAAAAACAATAGGAGAATCAATAATTTAGTGGAAAGAATCTGCATTTAAAAAAAAAAAACATCCACCCCTATTCCTTCTGTTTCAAGTGACATCATAACACCAGAATAAAATAATAAAATATTTCCACCCACAAAAATGGATATGAATTGGTATTATTTAGCATTGTACTGTACTAGTATTTAGCTAGTTGGCACAATCCAGTGTATGATTACATACTTTATTGTATTTTTCTGCATTTTGTTCATCTTTTGGTTTTTCTCTGTAACTACATTTTAAATTCTTCCAAGAGAAAGCCATGTTTTCTTTTCTTATGCCATCTACAGGCCATAGATAGATATATAGCAGATACTTAAACAGCTCTGATTTTATTTGAGGATGAATATATTTATTATTAAATTAAATCAAGCACCCCGACCCCCTTCTTGAGCCCCGTAGCACAGTTCAGGAGAATTTTGGCTTCAGGTAGGAGAAAGTCAGGCAGTGAGCTAATCAACAAGCATTTATTAAATGTATGTTTTTGCCAGTCACTTGTGCCAAGCTCCAGAGATATGGAGAAGAGAAGAAACACAAACATTTTGTGGTACAATGACTATAAATGGACCTAACATGCCAGAGACACCTAGCATCAGGCATTTAAGTTAATTACATTATAATATTACATGAAAATTATAATATTATACAAGTTTTAATGGTGATATAAACCAAGAACTGAACAATAGCCATTTAAGAAATCAAGAATCAAAGGACTTTATTGAAAGAAATATGAGTCATTTTGCTACAGACATTTCCTGAGTGATTCTGGCCAAGTTTCTTCTCTGTTCAGCTTTCTTATATGTAAAAGTAGGGTGATACCTTCACTACTTACTTTATAGAGGTTGTATGGGAAAAAATGTTTTACAAACTGATACTCAAAAGCTAGAAAGAGCTAGCTACAGACCACCATCCCCCACACACCTTTGTGTGACATTATATAAAGGTGTGTTATTACTATCATCATCATTACTATTATCTTTATTATTTTTCTAGCTTTATCTACTAATTACAAAACAACTGGCAGTGAGGTAAAATTCAGTCAAATCACTTATTTGTATGTGTTGATAGACCCCTCCAAGAAAGGCTGCAAAATAACTTTAACAAAAAACCCTTTAGATTATTTGACAGAATTAAATCATCTTTACAATAAATATTTTCTTTTCCTCGGTTACATGTATAGACAGAAGTAGATCTATATGGATTAATGATTTCCTCTAGGGTTCTAGAAATGGTTACTAATCTTGAGAAGAAAATGTTGCAATATGTACTAATCCTAAGAATGACATTAAGATAGAATAATATTAGACTTCATTGCTTATTATTGTCCTCTTCCATAACTTCACCAATGAGTCTATTATTTCTAAACTTTTCAATTATACTTCAGTGCTTCAGAAAGTCTATGACTTCATCATTATGAGCACTCCCTTCCTTCTTATAAAACTTCAATTGCTTCACAACTTAGCAGAGAGTCTTCATCAAAATACCGTTAAGTTTATAGCTAGAAGGAGGGACAGCTACATGGCACAGTGGATATAGTGCCAGGTTTGGAGTCAGGAAGACTCATATTTCTAAATTCAAATCTGGCTTCAGACAATTACTAGCTGTGTTAACCTGGGCAAGTCACTTGAGCCTGTTTTCCTTAGTTTCTTGTTTATAAAATGAGCTGAAGAAAGAAATGGTAAACCACTCCAGTATCTTTGCCAAGAAAACCTCAAATGGGATCACCAAGACACTTCTGAAATAACAACAACAACAACAACAACAACAACAACAACAAAATACCTAGAAGAAACCCCAGGAATGATCAAGTGAAAAATCTCTCCTTTTAGTAATTATGAAATTCTAACCCAGAGACCTTTTCCCTTATATTTGTTATTTCCAGTGCTTAACTTAGTACCTGACACATAGTATGCACTTAATAATTGCTTATTGTCACGACTTGACTTAAGCCTATCTCTCAGCTCATTCTCAAAGCCTTCCCAGCTTGATAAGACTTGAAATAGCTGTCAATCCATGGATATAGATTTTCAGAAGCCATAATCACCCATGCTATGATGAGGTATAATACAAGTTCAGTATAATCTACTAGTCTTCAAGTCCTCAAATAATTAAAGACTAAAAAATACAAGCTATTAAGCAAGCAAGGAAGCTAGTAAGCAAAGATTTATTTAGCTCCTAACATGTGCTAAAGTTTCATCCTGTTTTGGGGAGTTGTGATGAGAGAGGATGATAGTTCTGATCTGAATCAAAGATGATGAGTTCAATAATAGACACTTTGCCTTCAGTATATAACCTTGACATATGCAATTCTAAAAATGAAATTTAGAAAATTTATAGCATTTTTGGTGATCTAAAGCTTCTCTCTGATATTATTATACTAGTGATATGACTGCAAAGCAGGAAACATCATGAATTCAGAAGAATCAAAAGTGTAGCTTATGCAAAGGGAAAAGGAAAGACACATGACCAGAAGAGCTGGCTTTAAATGGAAGTAGCACCAGGTACCAGGATATTTGATGTCCATATGACTTCTAGAAGTTTATTAATTGGGCTTAGGCTTCATTCTTTTGACTTAATAATGGAGAATCAGGTGCTCCTTTCCATAATATATTCAAGGGTGCTTACTTGACCTCTCTCTGGCTCCTAGATTTCCTTTCATCTCACCCCTTCTTTAAGAGTATAGCAAATGAGATGTGTGTGTGTGTGTGTGTGTGTGTGTGTGTGTGTGTGTGTATAGTAGTAGTAGATTTCTATGTCTTCAACCCTTATAAGCTCCCCATGGAGTTAGTAGTCATTTGTATTAGAAACACATGACAAGTTACATGTCCTTACCCCAAGTGTGACAGGGATGTTTAAGGAGAGTGGTCCAGAATTTTAGCTTCCTACAAAGCAGGTTAGATGTTTGAATTCCTTAGAAAGTGTTTTACTGGAATGCAGACTTCTAGCCAGAGAAAAGCATTTTCTTAGACAGAATTAGTTTTGAGTAATTCCAAAATCAAGGGTCTCCAAGGCCAAGACAGAGACAATTTTAGATGCAGCTCATTTCCTCTAGAAAAAAAAAAAAGAGCCTGGCTCTCATGTATCTCACATAGTATCCTATCTGGGAAGTGAAGCCAGTGAATTACACAGGCAATATAGAGAGGAGAATTCTTGCAAGATATCTTGGGGTTTGTGGGCTAGATTTCTTTCTTAAGAACTATGCCTTAAACCCAAATCACTCTGGCTCTCAATGATTGGCCAATAATAGGTCCCAGCCAAAGCTCCAGTTGGTCATTTGAGCCCTGATGGCTCAGAGCGAATCAAATAAAGGCTGTGTCATACCCTATGCCAATAACACTGTACAATGAACGGTTCTATGGGAGTTGGGGACCATGTAACTCATTTTGGGGAAAGCCAGATCCAAATTCTACCTAAGCTTTAACAGAAAATTTTCCGGAAGCACTTCCAGGGAAGAATGAAGAGCCAAAAGGAGGAACTGACCCTCTTGACTTTAGGGATCAAACACAGTACATGTGAATCCAGAATCTTTGAGCTGTGGTGTCTAGGCAATGTATTACAGATATACAATGCAAATACCTAGGAGGAGACCTTCTTTCTCTGATTAGAAGGCTAGATTGCAGGTTCATGCTGACTAAAAAATTGAAAATTCCACACTGACCCCTCAAAAAGCCTCTGTCCCTTACAAAGAAGGTTTAGGAATACTGTCCTCAAACTTCCATCTCTGACCCATACAAGAAAGGACAGCATATTAGGCAGATCCTTTATGGAGGACTTGTGGAAGGACTTGGAAAATAAATATGAAGGCTGAAAAAAAAGATTGATTAGATCATTATTGGCCCTTAGGAGACACAGTATCCACATTGATAAGCTTATAGAACCTTCAAGTTAAAAAAAAATCTGTAAAGTAAGATTTAAACATACCAAAATAAAGGAGTTCCTGAATGAAAAACAGACTTAAACTAATTCAACTCATAGTTCTTACCATATCTAAATGCATATTTACAATTAATTTTCTTTTCAGGAACATGAAAATGGACAAAAGCACTTGTTTTGGTGAGAGCTTATTTTCTTTTACAAGAGTTTTCAAGTTTTAAAAGATAAATGCAGTATAAAATCATCCTCAAAGATATTAAATTTCATTTTTAATCATTTACTAATTCAGAGTCAGTATATATATTTTCTCATAAGGTCACAACTTGTATAAGTTTCTGACAAAGTCAAAAGTTAAATTTATTCATTCCTACAATTTAGCATATCTGGTAGAAAACCCTTGAAATTATAATTTTAAAATCAAAACCTTTGCTTATATTTATCAATCATGCTGTACTAGCAAAGAGATGATATTTAGTTTTGTATGCATCGAATTGTCAGGAAAGAGACTATCATGTGTCATCTTCCATCCCCCTAAGAAGCACAGACTAAAAGATCTGTACAAGATACTGAGCCTTTAGGAAAATAACCCTGGTCTAGAAGAATGACACTGAGGTAACACTAACACACAGGTATGACATTACCCACTGATTTGTCATCACACTTATCTAACTTCCTTTCCTACCGGATACCAAGAAACACTTCATTTCAAGAAGAACAATGTCACCATTCTTGCCTCTCTAGCACTATGCTAACTGTCATCTCTAAACTCATTTCTCTCTTTCTTGTGGCAGTAACTTTGTAGTATAGTGTATAAAACACTGGCCTTAAAGTAGTGGAAGATTAGAGTTCATATCCAGACTTAGATACTTCCTAACTATGTATGCTGGGCAAGTCAATTAACCTCTCTCTGTCTCAATTCTTTCATTTATAAAATGGGGATAAATAAAGTACTTACCCCTTTCTGTTTCAGATATTTATTAGCTATGTGATCTTAGGTAAGTTATTTAATCTCTACCTACTTCAGTTTTCTCAACTGTAAAATAGGAAAAATAATAATTATAACACCTAATTCATAGAGGTGAAGATCAAATGAGATAATATTTATAAAGTGCTTAGCACAGTGCTGGGCATATAGTATGTGTTATATAAATCTTAGCTGCTTTTACTATTACTATTATTATTATTGTTGTTCTTGTTGTTGTTAAACTGCTAACTATCATCATTACAATGATGATTCCCAGATCGATCTCTGTCTCTCTCTCTCCATATACATATATACATATATGTATATGTGTATATATGTATATATGTATGTATATACATATATATTCTAGTATTTCTCTTGAATTTCAGTCCCACTTCATCAACTACCTGTTGGCATCTCAAGTTCCATTTGTAAGAATCAGAAATCATCTTTACTCCTAAATCTTTCTTGCTACCTATTACTGTCATCTCCATTAGTATTCAGGTTTGCATACTTGGCGTTATCCTCATTTTTACTCACTTTGTAAATATCTTTAGTTGCCAAATCTGGTCACTTTCACCTTTATAACATCCCTTCTATATATACTTTTCTCTCTACTTACATGGCATGTACTCTAATTTAGGCCTTCATCTTCTCTTTCTTGATTATTTCAATAGCCTTGTGGTTGACTTAGGTCTGTCATCCACTCCATGGATTCCTATGTCTGACAACTACCTCTAGGGCTGAACATCAAGTCCTCCTTTTGGCATGTCAAGAAGGATTTATTAAATCTTTAATATGGGTCAGGAAATAGGTGCACAACAAAAGAAAGACAGGAGGGGGCACAGGGAGGTATCCATTTAAGGGCATGTTGTCAATGTCTGAAAAGGCAGAAGTAGAATCAGGAGAAGAATGAACCCTTCCACAAAATGGAGACACCAGGAGAAATCCACAAATTGAAAAAGAGGTTGTCATGTTTCCTTGAGGGCAGAGACACCCTTTTGCCTCTATTTGTATCCCTAGCACTTAGCATGGTGAGTGACATGTAATAGACAATACATGTTTGGTAATTGATTAATTTGCTATTGCAGGCTGAGAAGCCACATGAAGTGGATGGATGAGGCATGTTGGAAAAATTTATAAAGTCAGAAATCAATACTTCCTATCTTTCTGCTATTGTTATGATTTACTTCCTCCTCAACACTAACTCTAAGATCTAGATAAACCATTCTATTTGATATTCGTCACATTGCACATTCCATCTTTCATCTCCATACATTTGCATTGGCTGCTCTCATGCCCGGAATGCTCTCCCTCTTCATCTCTACCTCTTAGCATCCCTGGCTTCCTTTAAGATTCATTTCAAACGTCATTTTTTGAAGGAAGGCTTTTCAGATCTCCTACCTTCCATTTACTCTGGATGTATCTCATATCTATCTAATTACCCACATGTTTTCTCTCCTATTAGAATAAAGACTCCTTGAGTGCAAGGGACTGTTTTTGCTTTTCTTAAATTACCACTGCTTAGCAAAGGGCCAGAAACATTTTTGTTGCTGTTGTTCAGAGATTTTTCAGTCATATCTGATCTTTTGTGACTCCATTTGGTGTTTTCATGTCAAAGATATGGGAATGGTATGCCATTTCCTTCTCCAGCTCATTTTGCATATGAAGAAACTGAGGCAAACAGGATTAAGTAATTTGCCCAAGGTCACATAACTGCTAAGTGCCTGAGTTCAGATTTGAACTCAGGAAGAGGAGTCTTCCTGACTCTGGGCCTGGCACTCTATCCACTGTGCCACCTAGCTGCCCACTAGAAACATAGTAAGCCCTGTATTAATGCTTGTTGATTGATTGATTGATTTAATGATAGAGAGTGTGAGGGGAGTCATAGATCAGTACACCCTTACCTGTAGCAATGGTCTGACAATCAATACCAAGAAAACAGGGTTTCTCTACCAGCAAGCACTGCACCATCCATACGTGGAACTATTGCTTACAGCAACTGGAAAATTTTTGAATGCTGTGGATAAGTTCACTTACCTTGTCCGTGTACTTTCTAGGGATGTCCACATAGATGACGAGGTTGACTCACTCATTGCCAGAGGTAGCTTAGCATTTGGAAGTCTCCAAATAAATGTATGGGAGTGAAAAGGTGTTAGACTGCCAAGGTCTGTAGAGCCACTGCGCCTACTTCATTGCTGTATATCTGTAAAGACTGGACAGTCTACCAGCACCATGCCAGAAAATTGAACCACTTTCATTTGGATTGTCTTAAGAAGATTCTGAAGATCACCTGACAAAATAAGGTACTGGGAACTGGGGACCTTGCTTGAGCTGAACTGCCAAGTATCCAATCTCTACTGTAGGGAGTGCAGCTCTGAAGAGCTGGTCACATAGCTCAAATGCCAAATGCACATTTACCTGAAAGACTATGTTACAGAGAACTTCTAACACAGATGTTAGGAGAAGTGGTAGAAAGATACCTTCATAGTCTCACTGAAGAACTCTGGAATCATTTGTGAGACATGGGAGACACTAGTACAGCACTGGCCAGGAAGCAGGTGGGCCTGCTCCAAAAAATGGCACTGTACTCTATGAGCAAAGCACAATTGTGGTAGCAGAAAGGAAACATGAGATGTGCAACTTTAGAGACATCTCCATCCCAATCTTCAAAGAAACTATTTGTGCCTGACCTATGGTAGAGCCTTCTGAGTTCTCATTGGACTGATCAGCCAATTTTTTTTTAGGCAATTGCGGGGTTAAGTGACTTGCCCAGGGTCACACAGCTAGTGAGTGTCAAGTGTTTGGTTTGAGGTCGAATATGAACTCAGGTCAACCTGACATCAGGGTGCTCTATCCACTGCACCATCTAGCTGCCCCCTGATCACCACTTTTGAACATATTTACTTTGACCCCAACATTGTGATGTCATTGGTAATCATTGAACAACAACAGTCAATGGTAATGTCAATTTCTATATTGTTCCTTGATCAAAAGTTTAAAAGGAGAAAGGCCTAAAGGGCCCAAAGAGAAGATTTCAATTCCTCTTAGATGGCTAGGCTCTCCTGTTGTGGTCAGGGGCTAGAAGCAGGATGCCTACATGGGAAGAGTTATAATAGGGAAACTAATCAGTTGAGAAGGGATTTGGTGCCCCTAAATCTTCCACCTATACCTATTCTCTTTAGTCTTTAGACATTTGAAATTCCCTAAAACTTTTCCTATATTTTAACCATTCATTTCAAATAGTATCAGGTGACATGTAAAATGTGTTCAAAGATTGAAGCTTATGATAAACTATTGATGAGTTGTGGTTTTGAGAATACCGTCTAATTTGGAGTTCGTAAGAGGGCTCCAGGGGTTCCAAGATAAACCTGAAAGGTAACATGGTATAGTGGAAAGAGCACTGAATTTGGAATCAGAAGATCAGGGCTTGAATCCTGCCTGGTTCTGCTACATGCTAACCTGTGTGGCCATCACTTAATCTCCTTAGACCTCAGTTTCCATATTTGTAAAATGACAGGATTTGACTAAATGATCTCTAATGCTAATTCCAGTTCTATACTTCTTTATTATGAGGGATTAGGTGCCTTACAATATGAGTTAGAGAATAAGGTTTAGAGTTGACAAGTCTGGGCTCTGTTATTTAATCCTTATGCAAAAAGACAATATTCATTCAACAAGCATTACCTAATAAACCAAGCATTGTGCTAAGTGATGAGGATATAAAGACAAATGAAGCAATCCCTGACTCCAATACTTTACATTTGCAACATTACAGCTTTTACATGGTAACATTTACTTCAGAACATATAATCTAAATTAGGCAAATTTACTCCTCAATAAATATAAGGCATAATCTTCTCCTGGCCCCCAACTTCCCCTTTGTACCCCCACAGTCTCTGGTGAAAATGGGATTAGGTTTACAGTTTACATCAGTTTCTAAGGAGCACAGTCCCGGTTACAAATACGGTACCCACCCCAATTATCTTTTTCTGTCCTGGGCACTCTGGCTTCTTAAGGTTTTTCTGACAGGCTGGCTGTGCCATCCTGCCTCCAATCCTAGCTCCAAGGTCATCATAACTCAGCTGTCAGTGTGGTAAGGATCAATTTCATCACCTGAAACTGAGGAGATTAGAAGGAGAAATGGAGAACAGAATAAACCATTTTAGGACCATTTTTTCAGAGTTGAGGTAAAATAGAGGTAAACAAGGAAAGGCAGATCCCTCTCTTCTCACCAGTTAAGTTCATGGTATCCCTGATGGGCACTAAAAAGAACACATCCAAAAAAAAAGGTGATAGGATGATAGATGGCTCAGTCTCATTACTTTTAAAGACACAGGCTAGCCCCATCAATGTGGAAGGGGACTCAGAAGCTTCCACATTAGACAAACTGGGCATGCTCAAAAGGTCAACAAATGTTACATACTCTATTCACAAATTTCAGAACCCTTCTGGGTCTCAGTTTTCTTTTCTGTAACATAAGGTGATAGAACTAGCATATAAATGAAATTAAATATCTGACAAGCTGATATTCTTAACACATTCTGAGATCTGTTAAACTAATCCTAGCTTTTATATATTTCTGTGACTGTGTATATAAGTTAAACTCACTTAACCTCTGATTCCTTTTCCATAAAAATAGACAGCATGATGATGATGACTATTATCTTGCATGATGATAGTAACAATGATGATGATTTTGTCCTGACCACATAAGGAGCTCCCAACAAAGGATATCTTTATACCCTTAGAGTCTGTAATTTATAGGCTTTGGGAATTGCCTTGGGCACTGAAAAGTTAAGTAACTTAGTCATGATATGTAGGTAGTGCTTTAAATTTTACAAAGTGCTTCACAAACATGGTTTCATCTAATGTTTATAGAATCCTCTGAGTTAGGCAATGCAAGTGTCATTGCACAGGGCTTTGGGGAGCTGTATGTAGGGCACTCCTCATGAAGATACTCTCTTTGGTAATGCAAATTCACAAATGTTTTTCAATTTACCACTGGAGAGTTGCTTGAGTCCCTGAGAGGTTAAGAGATTATGTTGCTGTTATATGTCAGACATAAGACTTGAACCTAGGTCTTCTACCAGGGCTTCTTAAACTTTTTCCACTTGTGACTTCTTTTGGAGAACATTGGTTGGAGTTTCACGGTCTGAGGGCATGCCAGTGCAGTGTGTACAGTTTGTGTTCAGAACCAAGGCTACAATAAGGTTGTGGAATGCGACATGGGCACTCCATACTAGAAACACCTCAGATTCATTATTCAATTGATTTTGAATTACTTTTTGGTTGTTGCCCATTCAGAAACCTTTTACTGTTGCCAGATTTTTCATGACACCACGTGGGGGTTGTGACCTGTAGTTTAAGAGGCTCTGTCTTGACTCTGAGGCATGTTTCCTCTCTGTTATGAAACATGGCCTCTCTTGATTGAGGTGTCATTATCATAATATAGATAAGGAAACAGTACTTCATAAAAGCTAAGAAAGTTGTCCTAGGTCACACAGTTAATATATATCAGATATGGGATTTGAAGGTATACTTGATTCTATGAGCAATCCTTAATTCACTGTTGGGAGGTTTGAGTAAGATGATTTTACAAAACAAACAAACAAAAACTTTACATTCTATAAATCTTTTTCTAGACTCCAAGTTTTTGAAAAACATGCATTTTCTTTCTCTTTTACACTAGATGAAATGGAAAATAATTTTAAAAGCCAATGAAAAAAGGTTCCCTCAATCCAATGATTAGATATGACTTCATGTCATAAGAACACAAGGAAACTGAACACAAGAAAACACAAGAGAACCAAACACAATCCTGCGCGTGCACGCACATACACACACACACACACACACACACACTGAGTGGAATTTCTTTTCTAAGGAAATAGATTGGTAATATCCTTATGCATTGTAATTGGAAAAAAAAATAATCACATCTTCCATTTAAAAAGGGAAAAACCAAACAAAACCAAACAAAAAACGTAGGGGGCATCTAGGTGGCACAGTGGATAGAGCTCTAGCCTTGGAGTCAGGAGGACCTGAATTCAAATGGGACCTCAGATACTTGACTCTTTCTGGCTGTGTGACCCTGGGCAAGTCACTTAACCCCAACTGCCTCACCAAAAAACAAAACAAAACAAACAAACAAACAAAAAACCTTAAATACAGAAGATTTTACCATACCCTATCCCAACCTCCTTTGGTTCAGGTTTCCCTGATGCCTTGTAAATACATTAAGCTCCTACTATTCATTCCAGTTCCATCAATAACAAAGACATAATCAAATACACAATAAATTATTATTGGTCACACCAATGACTCTGGTCATAGCTTACTATAAGCCATCATAAATTAAATACTTCATAGTCTAATATGAACTCACAAACATGTGAGAAGGTATTAAATGATTTTTATCATCAGAAATTTTAATCATGAGCTATAAAATGTACTATTCAGTGATGTGACAAAAATAATTTTAGCTAATTGTCAAAACAAAGAATTTTTATTCAAATTGACATTCAAATTCTACTCTTCAAAAAGACATTCAAATTCAGGAAAGGCTAGAGTGAAAAAGAAAGCATGCATTATGGTATGCAAATATTATTTGGCTTTTTTAAATAAATAGGACACTTGATAATACCTAGGAATTAGTAAATCACAATGTTGTTGTTTAACAACATAATTTCTAAAGCATATTTGTTTGAAAACACATTTGATTTGAATAAAACAATTCTACTCAAGGAAAATATAGTAAGGGTTTCAGTAAATCCTCCTAACTCAAGTAAGGTTTTAGGCTACTAAGCAGGCAAATGTTGAAAAAAGATGTCATTGAATTTATTTATAGCCTCAAATAATCTAGTAAGCATTGAAACTGTTAGGACTTATATTATGAAAACATAGGACTTATTTCACTTGCAGGCTTAAAGGAATTCAGTGAAGAGATATTTCATGAGATAAAATAAAATCATAAAATAATGGTAAAGATTTCAAAGTCAGTTATCTCCATTCATTTATAAAGCAATCATTTATTAAACTATCAATATCTGCAAGTTGCTGAGGATGAAAAGACAACAATTAAATTGTCTTTGTCCTCCAAAAACTTTCATTCTATATCAGAGAAATCTTTTATAAGATATGGCTTTGCATGTAGGAATTTTTAAAAGAACAGGGTTAGTTACATTTTAAGTGCTAAAACATCTTTAAAGAAATATAAGAAGCTTTAATATATATATGTATATATATATAAATTTGTATAGGAAAAATGGGATTTAAATTCTTATATGCTTATAGGATCTTAAGGCTAAAAGATACCTTATCAATCATCTAGTACAACATATATGTATATATATATACATATATATATATATATATATATATAATGTTTGTATGTTTGTATGTATGTATATGGTCCCTTTATATATTATGTATAGAGACTTTATCAGCCATATATTTTTTAATACTTACAATGAAAAGTAACCCCTCACCACTACACCTCCTCCACTACTGCTCAACATAGTGTATTGCACTTTGAAATTACTCTAGTGTTTTTTTGTTGTTGTTGTTGTTGCTTGTTTGCATATTGGTGGGGGGAGGGTGAGTGCATGTAAGAAGGAGGGAGATGTTGGTTATTGTATTAATCTTAGTTCTGATAGTTTTAAGAGTTATTTTCCTTTATATTTTCAAGGTCATTATGTATTTTATTCTCTTATTTTTTCTCATTTTGTTCTATATTCTTGTTATTTATCATTTATACAACAAAAAAAATTAAATTTGTATTGTGTGGGTTCTGCATTCAAACACCAGTTCTTCTTGTGTGACATTAAACAAATCAATTTAAGTATTATCTATTTGGCCCTCTATTTCTTCATTGATTAAATGATGCGGTTGGACCCAAAAGGTCCTTTGTGGCTCTAAATCTCTGTGTTTAGGAATGTATTTGATTAAGTGACCTGTACATTTCTTTCCAGCTTTAAATCTATAATTATATGATCTTTTCCACATCCTTCATCCCTCTTTTTCACTTATTTTCAATAAATCTCCTCAGGGCTGGATTACTTTATATATTCTATCCCACAGCCTTGGACCTACCTGAGGCAACACACTAGTCCTCATGAATGAATGAATGAATGAACAAGTAAATATTCCCTTGCCCAACTTAGAGATTTTTATGTTTTGTGAACATTTTCTCAAAGGCCCAGAATGAAATTTACATCTCTGAGATAATATGTAGCTGGCAATTCTCAGCCAGAGCAGCTCAGAAGACTAAACAAGCAGGCTTAGAGAGAGAGAGAGGATGATAAAGTTGGAAACAAAAAAAAAATCTCAACTCTGAGCCATCTCTCATAGCCAGATGAAGGAGTATGCTCTGCAACATAGTTTAACGATCCATTTCAGTTCTAGCTGTCACATCATTTATATTCAAGGTTTTAAATTCTTCCTCTGGCACAGTCATCTTTTTTTTCCTGCTCAGGATCTTCTGTTATATTGTAAGAGGAGCAAGATATTCAAGTCAATGCTCCTAGGGACCAACTTGTTGAATATGTTTTTTTTTTTGTTAGAAATTAGCTCTTATACCCTGCCGGGAAAATAGGATAAAATGAATGTTTAATTATTATTATTACCATTATTATTATTATTATTTTTAGGCAATTGGGGTTAAGTGACTTGCCCAGGGTCACATAGATAGTAAGTGTCAAGTGTTTGGTCTGAGGTCGGATTTGAACTCAGGTCCTCCTGACGTCAGGGCCAGTTCTTTATACACTGTGTCACCTAGCTGTCCCCAATTCTTATTCTTACTACACTTGGAAGTTTACTCAGTCATTAAATAATACATCATTCTTTAAATTAACTTACCATCTTTCATTTAAAAGCCATAGTGCTTTACTAACACTATAACCATTTATTTCTACGTATTAATTTTTATGGCCATATATACAGAGTACAGGGATAGTCACTAGTTGCCCTTAAGGCAAAAGCCTGATTAAATTGGGTTTTACATATGGCCCTGAAGGTAAACCTATACCTAACAAAATAAGCTGGAAAGTGAATTCCAAAATTTATTTTCAATTTGATCAAAATACATTGCACCTATCTTCTTATATTCTAAACTCATGTACTTTCAGTCAGATTAGAGTCTCCTTGTCTCTGGGGTAACCAATACCTCTACAAAAAGAGGACTTCTTTGATGCAAATCATTGACCTAAATATTTGAGAATAACACTTTTAAAATTCCCTAGAGTGCCTGAAGATGGTATTGATACTACTCAAAATTTCTGCCTCCTGCTCCAAAAAAATAGTGAACAAACTTTTCAAAGATACTCAGTAAAAGTGGTATTTCCTTGTACAAGGAATTACAGATTACCTTAGTTACTTTTGCAAAACATGTTTTCAGAAATGACATATTCAATATTAAAATTAAAATAATATCAGATTGAGATGATGCTGTGATTACCATATTCTTTATCTTAATACGTCAATAAAGTAAATTGATTTTTGTAAGTACAGATATCAATTTTTTTTCATTTTTGTTGAAAAACAAAGGCTTTCACTTTCTAGTTTATTTTTGCCTTATTTATTTATTTTATTTATCTTGATGAAGATAGATTTTTGAAAAAAAATAAGATATCCAGGCTCTATCGACAATGTTCAGATATTCCAATTTTATTTATTCCAAATGGTTGCATACTTCTCAGAAAGTGTGTCATCTTTGTTAAATAGTGAAATTAATTTTAAAATGGACTGTCATGCACCCTGCCCACCTCAATGGTATGAACTGTCCATTTGGGTAAATAGCAATATTTCATTTTGGAATGCATAATTTTCCTCATAAGGATACTAAGAGGATAAAATGATTGAACGGATTTCACTGTACTTTGAGAATGAAACTTCAGGCTACATTTACTGTCTAAATGAAGAAGTTAGATTAAAAAATGTTAAGAAACTTTAGACCATGAGTCATATTAGATATGGCTAGACAGATAGAAGATTATAAGGTCATTTACTTCTGATATGATTTTCATTCTAGCTCTCTCTCCTGGTTTTAAATTGGAAATTGTACTACAGCCTTAGATTCTTAAAATCTAGCCACATGCTCAGATTCTTATAATCTATCCAATAGCTTACTAATGATCGGACTCCTTAAGAATCTGCCCAATATGACAGATGTTTTAATAAGCCTTGTCTTTGGCTGAAAGATGGCTTGGGTTGAATTCTTTCAGAAAGGACACATGTGTTCTGATTTTGGGGTCTCAGCACCCTAAACCTCATCATTTTGGTGGCCTGTACGTGGAAGTTCTTCTCTAGCCAAAACTGGAAGGTATGTAAGCCTTCTCCCTCCCCTCCTTTCTTGCTCTGCAGTTGAGTTCACTCTCTAAGCACCAAGGCTTGGAGGTGCTTTTTGGGCAGACAGTTATGAGGCTGCCTCTCACTCAGCCTGACGCTCTCCTTAGTCCACTGGGTCAGTTTGAGGTCATGGACCTAGATACACCTGCAGCATAGAGGAAAAGGATGAATGCCATATCAGGAAGTGTATGCCCAATTCTGTCAATTCTCTTGGCATTAGAAAATTGGGAAAACTGCAGTTACTTTTTGGTTCCCTGAGGCTTACTTACTCCCTTTCTTCTACACCTCTGAATCCTCCTTCATGCAGGTTACAGGGAAAAGTTAGAACAGTTAAAAACATCTTGGCAGATTCTGGAAGTTTTGTGATTGATTATTAAGGAGTTTTGAAACTCCTCATTAAAACCCTGGTCACTCTTTTCTTCTACTCCCTTTCTTCAAGTCAAGAAGGGTATTTGTTATCCCCTCTCAGAGGAGAATACCCCTCACCTTTGATTTCACCCTCCCTTATCTGGGAAAGAAAGGAGAGAGGAGGGGAAGTAACTATAGCCTGGGCCCCCCTGGCAATGGCCTTCTGCCCTGGGGTAACCTTTGCCTGGAAGCATCACCCAGGTTCACATCCAACTTAAGGTAAAGAGGCTAGCCTCTGAATTTGGGTAAGCACACTCTTTTTAAAGTTGTAGTTTTAACTGTTAGTGATGAAATGTTGATTCTCTGCGAAAAATAATTTGTAAATGAATTTAACAAAATTGAAGCCACCTGATTGGTAATGGGCTTATCTCAATTTCAAATTGATGAACATTTTGTATCAGTTATGTCAAGCAACTTTTCATAATTTGGTTATTGCTAAAATAATTTGGCTATTGCTGGTTATTGCTTTGATGTGTAAACTAGCCAAAAAGTTTGTTTGGGTTTTGTCTTGCTAAGAATTTGCAATTATATAGGAGCAATCTCTCTAACAATTGGCTTTTTATACTAGGACAAATTTAAATTTGAGATGCAAATCCTGGAAAAGTTTTCCCTTAACTGTGATAAGTAAAACATGCTTTTTGAGGTAAAAGCTACTAGGATTTTATTTTGAGTTGTCTGATGGATCATAATCCATCAACAATCAATAATTCCCTTTCTGAGAGAAATACCACAAGCTACTCAGAGAATGTGATATTAGTGGGAAGTCAGCATTGGGAAAAGCTAAGAGGACAATTTTAGCCTCAGTCTAAGATGGGATCCTCCTGGCTCAGTTTCCCCATTATGTTCCTTTGAAAAGGAATGTTACCCACCTGGCTTCTTTGAGTCTGGCTATGAGGTGGATTTGATACTGCATGCTTGGAAAACTGAATTCTCTGAATCCAAACAGACCAAAGGATCTTTTATCTTGTCATATCTGGGTATTTCTGTCAGATTTGTGTCTTCTAGACTACATGCCATTCACCTACAATTGGTAAAAAACAGTGGGTACCAACCAATGTACCCCCATTATTCCCTGGATGCAGCCTGTGCTCAGTTCCAGTCAACCTCCTCTTTGGGATCCCCTTGATGCAGTAACACCTCTACACCCCTTGCCAGCAGGAAGCAGTTTCAGAAGCCAAGGCCTTTGCCCCTTAACCAAAAAGAATGTGGGTCCCATTTGTTTTGAGGAGACAATGATGGGGTTGGCATATAGACCTAGAAAGGAAAAACCCTGGACTTTCCCACAAGGCCAAATCTCTGGCATTGGCCTGAGGCTATAATCCTATCAACTGGCCTTTCACTGTGGCTACACCCAATCTCCCCTCCACTATCTTACCTCCCTATGGCCCCAGGCCATTTTCTACCCTTAATCCTAGCTAGGATCCATTCCCCCTTGGTCATGTGGTCCAGGTTCCCAGAGTTCTGTTCACCTCAGCTTACTGGCCACTTTCATTCACATCTTCCTTAGACCCCTCCTCTAGTCACCCCAAACTACTTGGCTGCTCCTAGATCTCTCCCACAGTCTTTCTGTATAAAAGGTCCACCTTGTCTCCATTAAGGTGCTTAGATTCTTAAAATCTAGCCATATACTCAGACTCTTATAATCTAGCCAATAGCTTACTAATAACTCCTTAAGAGTCTGCCCAATATGATAGATGTTCTAATAAACTTTGTCTTTGGCAGAAAAAAAAGAAAAACAGAAAACCGTTCTAGAAATATAGAACTTTTTTTTTACTAGTCAGAACTTAAAAATGCTTTGTATTGAATACTTAACTTTAAGGCTACATAAAATCATATTCTTGTACCGTATGTATTTTAACAAATACATATTTTAAAAGTGTCAAAATTGGAGGGAGAGGCTAATAAAAGACTATTTGAAATACACATAGCCAAGCGGGGCTGAAAGAATTCTGAAATATTAATATCTAAATGCATCCAAGAACCCTCCTGCAAAACAATAATAACGAAAATGATTTGGTACCTTGTTAACAATTAAGATATCAATGAGTAGATCGCATGAAACATGGGAAGCAAATCAACTTAGTAGCTTAGTTTCTTGTTGACACAAAGATTTGAGTCACTGGAGCAAAAATTCAGTTTTTGACAAAAACTGCTAGTGAAACTGGAAAGCAGTTTGGGAAACAAAACAATCAAGCTAGGTATAGGGTAGGTGGGTAGATCTTTGCTGTAAATTTCTCTGATAAAGCTTTCATTTCCAAGATACGTAAAGAACCTACTCAAATCTCTAAGAATAAGAGTCATTCTTGAATTGATAAATAGTCAAAGAATATGAACAGATGTTTTTTTCTTAGAAATTCAAACTTGATAGTCATAGGAAAAAACTGCCTCCAATAACTAATAATTAGAGAAATGAAAGATTAAAGAAACTCTAAGATTCAATCTCACATCCATCACAGTGACAAAGTTGATTAAAAAAAGGAAAAAAAAGCTAATGTTAGAGAGTACATTAATGTACTTTTGGTGGAGTTGTGTTGGAGAAGGCTTCAACCCAAAGGTCTTTAGACTGTCATGGAGAGTAATTTCTCCCACCATGTTACATTTCACTAGAGGTCAATGCATCAGGAGGCAAGATTGAAAGGTTAAAATTTTTAATTAGCATCAGCAGGTGGATTGCAGTAGTCCAAACAAAGGGAGATACATACACATTTAGGATTTTATTCAGTCTTAAGGAGATATCACGTGTCAAAGAGTAAAGTTCCATCAGCCTATCAGATGAGGCTGCTCAGCTACTTTCCTTATTTGGGAGGTTGAGGAATAGGGCGAGATGTTAGGAAAATTTGAGGGGAACATTTTAACCTTACAGTGTCAGGAGTTGCTCTAGACTAGGTCTGTTCCAATTAGACAAAGTTTTCTCTTTAGTTAGTCTCATTAGAATATTCTGTTTGGGTACTAAATCTACAGGAATCTTCCCTTCAAGATAAAATGGCAGGCTCATCTAATTGTTGAATAAAGTATAGCCTGTGGGTCTATATCTATTTATACCAGCCTGTATCTTTTTTTCTTTGAACTCCATTACTCCTTTTTCCCCACCTAGGAAGAAGATGTTTTCCCAAAACTGATACTACACAAGTTTTATCCATTTCCTTTATAGCTATGAATTTGTATAACCATTCCAGAAAGCAAAATTGGGAACTATGCCCAAAATTTTACTAATCTGTCCATGCTCTTTGACCCAGAGATATCACTACTAGGCCTATATCCCAAACATATCAAAGAAAAAGGAAAAGAACTCATACTTTTGAAAAAGTTTTTATAGTAACTTTTTTTTTTTAGCCCAAAAGTGGATATTGAAAGTTTGCTCAACAACTAGGGAATGACTGAACAAAGTATGGCATATAAAATAATATAATGATATTGTGTTTTAGCAAATTATAAAGGGGATAATTTCAGAAAATATAAGAAGACTTTTTGAACTCCTGAAAATGGAGGGAGCCGAATCAGTAGAAAAATTTATACAATAGCAACATTATAAAGACAAACAACTTTTGAAAGACTTAAAAACTCTTTTGAAAACTCTTTTTTAAAAACTTTGTGCAATAACCAACAATAATTAGATGGGGCTGGAAAAAAATGAAACAAAACATGCTACCTACGTCCTGACAGAAAAGTGATTGAGTGCAGATTGAAACACATTAAAAAAAAAATAATGGCCAACATGGGAACTTATTTTGCTTGACCACACATATTTTTAAGTGTTTTTTTTCTTTCTTTTGTGGAATGGGAGGGTGACAAAAATGTTTTGTTTTGGTTTTCTTTTTTTACTTTTTCAGGTAAGTAGGAAGAAAAAAATAGAAATAGAAGTTAGAAGGAAAATTAATTTTGTTGAAAGTAAGCAAAGAAAAGGTAGATTTCTACATTTCTATTCTTTGTTGCCATAGAAGCCAACAGTCATCCTTCTGGGACAGGTATGGTGATACATCAATTGTCTGTATGTGGAGATTGGAGTTTTCCTCCCTCTCACTCTAATAGTTTTTATATGTTCCATGCATTTCACAGGGGCTGTTTGTGGCTCAGACAAAATCATATACATATAAGTACAACATATAAGAGTATTAACCAATAAAAATACAATATTATTTTGTGACTCAGAATCATCATTATAAACATCAATTATTGTAATCTGTTATAGATGGAAATGGTGTTATGTTGTTTAGTCATTTTTAGTCATGTCTAACTCTTTGTGACCCCTTTTGAGGTTTTCTTGGCAAACATACTGACATGGCTTGCCATTTCTTTCTCCAGCTTATTTTTCAAATGAGGAAACTGAGATAAGCAAGGTTAAATGACTTGTCCATGGACATACAGCTAGTAAGTGTCTGAGGCCAAATTTGAACTTAGGTCTTCCTGATTCCAGACTGAGAACTTTAGACACTATGCCACCTACCTGCCCCAAATGGTATAATGCCTAGGGTTAATTTATCCAGCAGAGTAAAGAAAACCATCAATCAATGAGTCATTAATTAAGTATCTAAAATGTGCCAGGAGCTAGGCTAGGTGTTGAGGATAAAGATAGAAGCAAGATAGCCATTCCTCCTACGGTATTTACATTCTATTCTGAAGAAGCAGTGTGATCACAATAAATAAGTAGAGGGTGTTCCAAAAGCCTTAGTCCTGTTTTAAGCTATCAATAAATTAAAATAAAATAAGGGTAAAGCTATTGAAGTAGGGAGAAAGGGAATAGTAGGAAAAGAGAGACACTAACAAGTGGAAAAATCAAGAAAGATGTCCTGAAGGGGCTTGAGTTAAGCTCTGAAGAGAGCTAGACATTCCAAGAGGCAGAGGGAAGAAAAGAGATTTCCAAGTCTTCAAGTTAGCCTATAGGAAAGCATATGATTGAAAAATGGAATATTTTCTCCTGGAAACATTAAGTAGTCCAGTTGGCTAGAATATAAAGTATATAGCGGGGAGTACTATATAATCAGCCTGGAAATAAAAGAATGGGAGTTCACCATTGGTGAGAAGAAATATAGACTCAAAACTGAAGACCTGAGTCAAAATAAGATCCCAGACAGACTTCCTGGCTGTGTGTCTCTGGGCAAATCATTTAAATACTGGTTGACTCAGTTGGTTTATTTTTTTTGTCCATTTGTAAAATAATAATAGTAATAACAACTATCTTTCAGAGGTGTTGTGAGGGCCAAATGAGATAATAATTATAAAGCATCTAGCTTACTGCCTGGCACATAGTTACTGCTATAAAAATGCTAGTTATTGTTATTGTTGCCATTGTCATTAATTGATCCAGGAGGAAAGTTGGAAGAATTCATCTATCTTCTAACCTTTTCTATCAAATTGAAACCCAGTTCATTCTATGAATATACTCTTTATAGTGAGATTGGAATACTATTTATCACTTAAGCTTCCATCCGAAGAGTATTTGCTTCTAAATGTTTGAGAAACAAACTGAAGATACTGAATGCCTCCAGCCTCTGAAATAAGCTATTCAGACAAGATATGCCAGGAGATGTCATGTAACTTTTTTCTTAAAAAAAATAAAATAAAACAAAACAAGACGGTATTTCCTTCTTTTCCTCTTACATTATTCTCATTGGTGAGGGCAATATATAACAGCAAAGGTTATCAAAGGTTATACATTTATTGAATTACAGATTATTAGAGCTGGAAAGGGCTCTGTATATCATTCAGTCCAACTACCTCATTTTATGAAGAAGAAAGAGTGGACTGTATCCTTTAATTAGTGAAGTGATTTGCCCTAGATGTCATGTAGCAAGTAGCAGAAATTGAATTCAAACCCTTTTTATTGGGCTCTTCCTATTTTTATGCTTCTCTGATCTCATGTAACATGGTTGTTTGCAAAAATGAAGCAAAGGTTGAAGCATCTTCCTCTCAATTTGTCTTTGTAAAATGTTCTTGGCTGTTGTTGTTGTGTTCATTGACTTGTCAGGAGCATTCAAAATATTGCCAATGATTTCGGTATCATTAACAACATGTACCACACCAGCTTCCTTGTCAGTTTGTGCCCACTCTTCTAACTCCTTCGTTCTCTTGTTAAGTGTGTTGATTGGATGTCACTGAAAATCTTTCATCTTTTCAAGAAATAATATGACTGTATTTCAGGGAGAATTTACTCTAAAATGTATAAATTCTGTATTATTATACTCATTGTCCTTGTTCTTCTGTTTATCATCATCATCATCATCATCATCATCATCATCATCGTCATCATACCATACTTCTGTAAATGTAGATTGAATCACTGTTTTATATGTGTGCAGACACACACACACACACACATATATATATATATAATATATATATATATATACATGCATATATTTCACATACATCTATAAAATATTTTCCTTATATATATTTACATATATGTGCATTCATGTGTATGCATATACAGATACATACATACACATACATACATATATATATATGTATATATATATATATATATATATATATATATATATATATATGTATATATATATATATATATATATATATATATATATATATATACATACATATATATATATGTATATATATATATATTATATATATATATATATATTCCCTAATTCCCACTAAGTGTTTATGTGTTAATAAGATCCTGGCACATTCATCTTTAATAATATAATAAAATCAAACATTGTGAATAGTACATATATAATGATGTATAATGGATCGACTTTGCTATAAAGAATTTTTATTTACTGCCTGTTGGCTTTTTCTTAGTCTTTCTTCATTCTTTCTTTCTTTTTCTTTTTAGTCATGTGCTTTTTCTTTGTCTTAGGCTTTCTCTTGTTTTCTAACTCTCTGTGGCATTTGGCACTATTGACTACATCTCTTTTCTCAGCTTCCATGATATTTTTCTCTTTGTGGTCTTTTTTTCTATTGAGCTCTCTGACTGAGCCAATTTCCTTAGTCCTTTTATTTATTTCCTCTATGCACTTAACGTTAGTGATCTCATTCTCAGAAACAATTTTGGTTGCAGGAAGCTAGGTGGAGAAGTATCTTGATAAAACATTGTATTTGGTTCACTAAAGATCTGAGTCCAAACCCTGCCTCAGATATGTTTTAACTGTAAAACCTTGGGAAAGTCACTTATCCCCTTTCATGCTTAGTTTTCTCATCTGTTAAATGAATTTAACAATAGGACATCCCTCCCAGTCTTGTTGCAAGGATCAAATAAAATAATATGTATTTTGAAAACTTTAAAGCATTATATACCCATTATATATATTTTATTACAATTATTATTATCCAGTCATCACTATTTTACAGATCTATTCAAAATCTGCATAGCAACAATTGGAAATGGAAAGGTAAAGCTCGGTCATGAGACTGACAGTAGATGTAAAGCCAATATTCAAACTCATATCATCTGATTCCAGGTCCAGTATGCTTTGGTCAAGACTGAACTAACCCAATGTCCTATGCTAAAGTCCCTTCTCAAAAATTTTGTATTTGGGTGGGGGAGCCAAGATGGTGGAGTAAAAGCAACAACTTGCTTGAGCTCTCCCGCAAACCCCTCCAAATACCTATAAAAATGGCTCTAAACAAATTCTAAGGCAGCAGAACCCACAAAAAGATAGAGTGAAACAAATTTCCAGCCCAAGACAACCTGGATGATTGATCAGAAAGGCATATCACGCACGTGGAGAGAAGAGTACAGCCGGCATGGGCAAGCTGGCCTCAATGAACTTGGAGCAGGCCTCAGAGGACTGAATCACAGGCAGCTGTGGCTGTTTCCAGCCTTCTCAATCCACAAATGCCAAAGACAACTTAGAAGGTCAGTGGGCAAGGTCTGTTTCTGAGGTGCTGAGAGAGGAAGATGGGGTCTTAACTCCAGTTCCCCAAGAATGTGGCCCTGGGGTGGGCAACTGCTTCCCAAGCTTCTGGCCCACAGTGAGGGGGAATCCAGTGGCTGATCAGAGGGGGATTTCAGAGATCTATTTTCCAGTGCTGAGGCAGGAATCTCTTGCTTTGGATCTGGGTCACAGTTCTGGATGTGGGTCCTGGTGTGAGCAGGAGCGCTGGCATGGTGGAGCTTGTAGTGCCTGTGGAGAGGAAACCTTCTTTACAGATCCAGGACAGAAAGGAGTGCTTGTGGTCACTAATAGACCACAGCACAGGCCAGGAAAGGAGCAAACACTTGCCCCTTAACATACCACCTTGCAATAACTGAAAATTTATGGGTCCCTAAGAGTATCTCTGAAAACAGCTATATAAACCCCAAAAGTTTGACAGTATATTCTCCACATTGGAAGCAGACTCTTACCTTAACACAGAGCTTAAAACTCAAGTAATTGGCCAGGATTATGAGCAAGCAGCACAAAAAGAGTCAGAATATATTATCTTATGCTGGTGACAAAGAAGATCAAAATATACAACCAGAAGAAGACAACAAAGTCAAACCTCCTATATCCAAAGCCTCCAAGAAAAATATGAATCAGTCCCAGGCCTTGGAAGAGCTTGAAAGGGATTTTGAGAAGCAAGTAAGAGAAGTAAAGGAAAAGCTGGGAAGAGAAATGAGAGTGATGCAAGAAACCCACAAAAAACAACTCAACAGCTTGCTAAAGGAGACCCAAAAAAATACTGAAGAAAATAACACCTTAAAAAATAGCCTAACCCAAATGGCAAAAGAGGTCCAAAAAGCCAATGAGGAGAAAATGCCCTAAAAAGAAAATTGGCCAAATGGAAAAGGAAGTCCAAAAGATTACTGAAGAAAATACTTCCTTAAAAATTAGAATAGAGCAATTGAGCTAGTGACTTTATGAGAAATCAAGACACTGTAAAACAAATCCAAAAGAATGAAAAATAGAAAAATGTGAAATATCTCATTGGAAAAACAACTGACCTGGAAAATAGATCCAGGAGAGAAATTTAAAAATTATTGGACTATCTGAAAGCCATGATCAAAAAAGAGCCTAGACATCATCTTTCAAGAAATTATCAAGGAAAACTGCCCTGATATATAGAACCAGAGGGCAAAATAGAAATTGAAAGAATCCACGATCTCCTCCTGAAAGAGATCCCCAAAGGAAAACTCCTAGGAATATTGTACCCAAATTCCAGAGTTCCCAGGTCAAGGAGAAAATATTACAAGCTGCCAGGAAGAAACAATTCAAGTACTGTGGAAACACAATCAGGATAACACAAGATTTAGCACCTTCTACAGTAAAGGACCTCAGGGCATGGAATATAATACTCTGGAGGGCAAAGGAAATAGGATTACAGCCAAGAATCACCTACCCAGCAAAACTAAGCATAATCCTTCAGGGGACGAAATGGTCATTCAGTGAAACAGAGGACTTTCAAGCATTGTTGATGAAAAGACCTGAACTGAATAGAAAATTTGATTTTCAAATACAAGACTCAAGTGGAACATGAAGAGGCAAATAGCAAAGAGAAATCATAAGAGACTTATTAAGGTTGAACTGTTTACATTTCTGCATGGAAATATGATATTTATAACTCGACACCTTTGTCAGTATTTGGGTAGTTGGAGGAAAAAATTATAAGTACATATAGGTAGACAGATAGATAGATAGATAGATAGATAGATGATAGATAGATAGATAGATAGAGGGCAAAGGGTGAGTTGAAGATTAAGGGGTCATATCTGGAGAATAAAATTAAGGGATGAGAGAGGATTATACTAGGAGAAGAAGAAAGGGAGAGGTAGAATGGGGTAAATTATCTCACAAAAAAAAAGAAACGAAAATGCTATTACAGTGGAGGGGAAGTAGGGGAAGGTGAGAGGTAATGAGTGAATCTTAATATCATAGGATTTGGCTTACGGAGGGAATAACATACACATTCAATTGGGTAAGGAAATCTATCTTACCCTATGGGAAAAGAGGGGGAGAAGGGGACAAGAGAGCAGGGAGATGATAGAGAGGAGGGCAGATTGGGAAAGGGGTTAATCAGAAGCAAATACTTCTGAGGAGGGACAGGTTCAAAAGAAAGAACAGAATAAATGGGAGGGCAGGATAGGATTAAGGGAAACAGAGTTAGTTTTTCACAACATGTCTACTATGGAAGTGTTTTGCATAACTGTACATGTATAACTATATTGAGTTATTTGCCTTTTCAATGAGGGTGGATGGGAAGGGAGGAATGGAGAAGATTTGAAACCTAAAGTTTTAAAAACATATGTTTAAAAAAAACATGTTTAACAGCATTTTTTTATAAATGGGAAATAAGAAGTACAGGAAATGGAGCACAGAAGTCCTACAGGAAAAATAGAAGGGGAAGGGGATAACAGAAGGGAGGGAGATGTAGAAGAGAGGACAGACTAGGGGAAGGGATATTCAGAATGCATGCCATCTTGGGGTGGGGGGAGGGGTGAGATGGGGTGAAAATTTGGAACTCAAAATCTTGTGGAAGTAAATATTGAAAACTGAAAATAAATAAATTTATATTAAAAAAAAATTTTATTTCTGCTAATGGCATCATTATCCTCCAAGTCATGTGTGCTCAACAACTAGGAATCATTCTTGAATCTTCCTCCTTCACCCTTCTACTCAATACCAAGTTTTGAAGTTCTGTCAATTCTACATTCATAATAGCTCTCTCATCAGTTCTTATATACTCACATTATTAACTAGTGAAGGTCATCAATTTCAGCATGAAACATTATAATAACTCTCTAACTGGTTTCCTTACCTCTATTGTCTTGCCTCCCTGATTTGTCCTTCTTTCAATTATTAAACTCCTTTTCTTGATGTAGAGATCTGACCAGACCAGGTCTCTTCTCAGACATGGTCAGTGATTCTCTATTTCCTCCAGCATGAAATTAAAATTGTTAACTTGGAATTTAAGGCACTCTAATCTGCTGCTGACCAACCTGGATGGCAGAAAGATGCTGGACCTGGAGTCAGATGATATGGGTTTGAATATTGTCTCTGCCACTTCCTTTCTGTTTGATCTTGGGAATTCACAAACTTTCAAAGCCCACTTTTCTCCATCTCTAAAATGAAGGGGTTTATTGACTTTTATATCTAAATCCATGATACATTGAGCTTGTTTTCCTGACAACCTTTTACTTTCTGCCCTCGTATTTTGTTTTCTCAAGTTTCCATGTATTTGTTTAGACTAATCTATGCCCATAATATATTCTATTTATATCTCTTCCTAATGAAATCATTCTTTTCATTCTGGGTCCTGACTCCTCTATAAAACAAGCCTTTATTGATCCTCTACCTAAAAGTTTCCTCCTTTGTTCATAGCATTTAATTTTTTTCCCCCTTGATAATTAATTAATGAATTTTTAGTTAACATTCATTTCCATAAAATTTTAAATTTTCTGCCCCTCCCACTTCCATCCCTTCCCACAAGAAGGTGTGCAATCTGATATAGGCTCTACTTATACATTCATATTAAGTATATTTTTCCATTAGTCATGATGTAAAGAACAATCATAACTAATTGGAATAACCATGAGAATGAAGCAATAAAACAAAAAGAAAGGAAAAGGAGAGCAAATAATATGCTTCCAACTGCATTCAGACTCCCTGGTTCTTTCTCTGGATGTGGATAGAAATTTAGCATTTAGTTTTCTTACTGCCGGGGAAACAGGTACTTAATAAAGGTTTGTCTGTTGACTGATTTCAGGCTTTGCGATAAGATAAGATAAGATAAGATAAGATAAGATAAGATAAGATAAGATAAGATAAGATAAGATAAGATAAGATGAGATGAGATGAGATAAGATGAGAAAAGATAAGATAAGATGAGATGAGACAAGATAAGATGAGAATGAGATACCAGGAGTCACATTCTATCTTCTAACATACATATTTATATAATACCTATTAGAATGTAAGCTTTTTGTAAGAGAGAAATTGTGTTATTTTTCATTTGCATAACCTCATCTTGTAAATAGTAGGCTTTTGATAAATGATTTTACTTGAAGTGAGTAATGAAATCTCTTTTCTAACAACATTTCATAGTTCGTTTTATTCTTTAGTTTGTTTGAAAGGAGTAATATTAACAAAGAAGGAAATAAACATTTGTTAAGCACTTACTGTATGCCAATCACTGCACTAAGTTTTAGGAATAAAAATGCAAGGAAAAAAGAAAGTCAGTTCTTGACCTCAAAGAGGTTGTATTTTAATGGGGGAAGATAGAAAATACAACATTTTTCTGAGATTGAGGCAAAGTGTCCTACATGTACACACAGAGAGCAGGGGGAAATGAGTTCAGTCTTAGAGATCACATGTATTCAAGGATTAACTCATTGCTCCTGAAGGCTATGTATTTTTCTCCCTTTGTTGGTGGGAGAGGGGAAAAGGAAGGAGCTAAAAAGATGAAGGGTAAGGGAAGCAAAGAGTAGTTGGTGGAGGAGCATGGTTTGGAGGTACAGAATGTCAGAAGTAGAACAAGGTAGGGAATAAAGACACTACAATATGCCTCTTGACAAAATGGAGGTGAGAGCTTAACTATCCAGTGGGAAATGGGGGCTGGTATAGTGAGATGTTTCAGAGTAGGGAGGCCCCAAGTACCTAGAGGAATTGTAGAATGAGAGAGCTAATAAGGTATGATTTTAAAGACCAGAAAATCAGGAGCAGGACTGGGTGGGAAATGAAGAAGATATTTATGACAAGCATAAGAATGAAGAAAATGTCACCATATTGTAATTAAATTTTTGGAAGTTGACAAGTGATAGGATATCTTTGGTGTTCTTAAGTAGCTCTCTGGTTTAGAAACTATCTTTTACCATTTGTATAAAAATATGATAGAATCAATGAGGGGGGAAATTCAACTGTTATTATTAGTTGATTAGGAATTCCATTAAAAAACCAAGCATTGAAAAGATGGAGAAATGCATTTTGCACTTCCATTTTGAAAATTCTGTGATGATTAAAATTTGCTAGTCTACAGAAGTGTTCTGTTGTACCTATCAATAACATGAATGAATGCTAACTGAATCAATATCTGGTCTGCTCAAGTCATTACCTGACAGAATACAATTCTGTAGCTTTGCAAACAAACAAAACAAAACACAACAAAACAAAACAAAAACTAGCTAAATAAATATAACACACATATTTTATTCCCATTAAAATACTGCTCAGAACATAGACTATGTTCAGAATTCAATTATCTTACCCATATGAGATGAATAAAACAGCCTGTATTTTCATTTTTTACTGATTACTTTTCACAGTGACATGTAACCATTTATTGTTGTGACTCATTTTGAAATGCCAGTGGAGGGGAACATACAACCTCCTGGACACACATAGCCTCCTAGGTCCTTGGATGCAGCCTTTTGGCTAAGTTCAAGTTTTACAGAATAAATCCTTTTATTAAGGGGATTTGTTCTGGGAAGTTTGGATTCAGCCAAAGGGCCACACTTGATGACCTAGAGGGCCATATGTCACCTCGAGGCCACAGGTTCCCCACCCTTGGACCATTCTATTAAAAAAAAACACCATCCTTTCATAAAGTACAATGGGTTATAAAAATCTCACTTTTCAGTTCTCAGTAGGATAGATAGACATTCCATGTTTTTTTTTTTTCCATAGGGAATCATCAATAAAACACTATAATTTGAGAGATAAAATGGGATAACAGATAGATGACCAACCTTGAATTCAGGAAGATCTGGAATCAAGTCCTGCTTCTGATACATACTGATTGTGTGACCATGGCCAATCACTTAATCTCTCTGTGCCGCAGACAATAGATATTTTTAACCACAGTTGTATCATGGATCCTTTAGACAATCAGGTGAAGACTATGGACCTTTTCTCAGGATCATGTTTTCAAATGCATTAAATAAAATATACAGGATTACATAGGAAAACAATTATAATAAAAAGAAATGCATTTATAGTTCAAAGACCCCAGGTTAAAAATCTTTTCTCCAAAACTCTGTCCAGGGTTCTGAATACCATATGAGAAATTCTTCAGATGTGATTGTAGGTCAAGATCTGAAAGGAAACTAAAGCAAAACAGCAACAGTAAAAGCAACTTTATATCTGGGTATTAAGTGGTCACCCGCCTTATCTAGCTTGAAATCCATAGGGACTCTGAACAATTGTGCTTTATAAACCTAGTCAAGTAATGTGGACAAACAAGTATTCCCACTGATCAAAATGTCCTGATTCTTACCCCTTCCAGATCACTCACAGATTTCTTTAAGATTTTAAATCACACTTCATATTTCTTTTGAATGCAGTACTTTTTAAGAGTTTTCAGATCTTTCCTGTCATTCACATAATCATTGTAAAATTTTTATAACCTGCACCAAATATTCAGTTACCATAAGAATTAAGCTTACATCTATCAGTTTTATTCAACATCAGCCAGTGTAAGTCCTTAGGAAGTAATTTAGCTAAAAAGCTATTTAAATATAAATGCTCATACTCTTTTGTGCATTCTTCTTAATGCTCAACTAATCTATTTCTTTCTAAGATAAGGATGAGATACCAGGAGTCACATAAAATATTCACTTAGTAACCATTTCATTATACAACAGTGTCCCATCACACTCGTCTCATATATCTCCATAGCACACAAGATGAGTCTATGTCTACAATATTTCTAGCCCCTCCTCTATTGAAATCTATTTATACTTATACACACAGAGTGGATCAGATTCCAGTGTTTCTATGAAAAATAATCAGCAATCAGATCACTGGTCCATACTTGTTGCATACCGCTGTACATAATTCTGACCTTATCACTTTTGGAATGCAAACCAGAAGCCTACAGCAATTATTTGAATAGTCTGGGAAAAGCTCAATTATCCTTAATTATATACTTATGTAAGGGTTGGGGTTCACCCAACTTCACCAACTCTAGCTAAACAAAAAAGGTCTAACTTCTTGATTAAATCAATCTAGTGATCAATCAGAGGGCTGATCTAGGTATGAACAAAAGCTAGACCTCTATGGTATTAATTATTAATCAAACATATTAGTAGGGTGAAAATGCAGAAAGGTATTTGGATTTATTAAAGAAACTTAACATCCTCTAGGTCTTGGACAAAAATAGCAAACTTACCAGCCAAACTCCTAAAAGGGAATTTTTGTGGAAGTTATCTTCATCCACTCTCCCCACTCCTCACCACCACATTGATCAGTATAAGACTTTGGGAACTTGATTTGGGACTTCCTATCTGTGGTAACAAGCATGTCCTTGGAAGAGTGTTCATGGAATACTGGTAGATAATGGCAGCAGCTAGCTGCATTGGAATATGAGAGACACACAGAACATAAACTACGAGGCCTGACAAGAAGACCCACAGAAAGCTACATTGTCTTTTAAGGGATACTTCACGAGAATCTTACAAAGGGGAGAAAAAGACTTCCAGTAACCAAGACCTATGAGTTACTCCTTAAATATGTGCTCTCTTAGCTTGGACCCACTTTGCCTTAGTCTCTGTATGTAAGTTGGAGAGAATGTGTCCCCAGTTTGAGGATGCCTTTTCTAAGAACTGTTCTAATTATACCACCTTAGTAAATACCTGTTTTCAAAATGTAATTGACTCTGTCTGGTTAGCTGATATTGATTTATAATCAATGGGGAGCACAGGGTGTGACTGTTGGGCAATAATACTAGAAAACCACCCACAACTCCTTAGTCTTCTTTCTAGAACCCTGACAAGAAAAGTAATCTTTCCTTTCGGTCTCCAACCCACCTCTGGGAGTTGTGTCGGGGATAGAGATCATTGAATATGGGTTACACTTATTTTTATTCCAATAACCTTAAAGGCCCTTAAGTAGTAGTTAGGTCATACGATAGCAGCTTGAGACCTCAGAGGCCATCTATTCCAAAGCTCTCATTTTATATATATGAACAAACAGACTGAGAGAGGTTAAACAATTTGTCCAATGTCACAAAGGTAACAAATGAGAAAGCTCAGACTCAAAATCAGGTTTTCATACTCCAGCTTTTCACTGTGCCATTCTGTCTTCAAGGTACTTTGTCTAATTTAATCTTATAATTGACTATACTTTCTATTTAGCTTTTCCAGTGTACCTAAAAGCTGAGAAACAAAATATTGAAATAGTTAAAGTTTGAGTTTGACAAACTCCACCTCAAAACACAGGTTTCAGGTTCTTTGTTGGATAGCCATTACCCTCAATCAGAGTATCATATATTCAGATCTAGAAGGACCTTAAAGGTCATCTAGCCCATCCCAGTCATTTTACAGATAAAGAAACTGAGGTAGGGTGTACTTAAGTGAAATAATAGTGATAATAATACATTTATTATTATCATTATTATTATTATGAAAGCAGCTACGTGGCACAGTAGATGGATTACTGGGCCTCGAGTCAGGAAGAATCAACATGGTTTCTGCAATATAAAAGTTATTATCACTCTTAACAACCCTGGGAGGTAGGTTCTATTTTATCCCTATTTTACCAATGAGGAAACTGAGGCAGACAAAGGTTAAATGACTTGAGTAGGGGCTATATAGAAGTTATTGTTATTAGTGTCAACAACCCAGGGAGGTAGATGTTATTATTTTTATAGATAAAGAAACTGATGCAGAGAGAGGTTAGGTGACTTGGGCAGGGTAACATATCTAGTAAGCATCCAAGGCCAAATCTGAACTCAGGTTGTCCTTTATCCACTGTGCTGCCTAGTTTCCTCAGTCTTCTTGTCTTGCTATCTTAATACAGCTGAAGGTCTACATAGATTAAGGCCCCCATTAATATATGCCCTTTCATGCTTGTTTCCTGTTCCACTCCCCAAAAGAAAAACAGTAAAAGCTAACCGGTTTACTCTGTTTTTTCCTCCCTTATGACCTATGCCTCCCAGAGGTCAAGTAGCTTTTCTAATAAAGTGATCCTTGTGAATACATCAAAGAAAGACCATTATAAGATTTTCTTCCATCTCAAGTTACATGCAACTGTGGTTCTCCTGACCTGTCATCTAAGTTTGTTGTTGTTGTTGTTTTATTTTTGTTGAACCCAAAGGAGTAACTCAAATCCAATGATGAATGATTGAAATTTCAGAATATTAAGGAAGTGAGGGAGACATGAAAGAAAATAATTGGGCAAATTTCATGGTTCCTTTTGGAGGCTTTCAAGTCACATTGTAAACTATAATCTGCCATATCTATACAAAGAGAGGATCCCTAAGTACTAAGTATAGTTCATCTTCTTATGTATACAGGATCTGATATTTGTTTGAAGTATCCTTTCCAATTCATGCTTAGCTGCTTACATATATTTAAGAAAAAGAGACAAGCCTGCTTAAGAGAACTGCTTCTCTCTGGCTAATATGTCAGGACACTTTTATTAATAATGCAAAAAAGGTTTGAGTAACTGATAATAATAATGTAAAAACTATGATCAAACACATTGATCTCTGCAGCTTTCCAGAAATGGAACACAGAAAATGGCAGTTCATTCTTCACTTATGCTAGTTCTCTCTTCTCATGAGATTTTTCATGAGTTTCATCTAGTACACACACACACATACACACATACACACACACACACACACACACACACACACACACATTGCAGTCACAGTCTTTTGCCTTTCATTTTATCTCCAGTGCTTAACACAATGTCTGGCACATGGCAACCACTCAATAAATGTTTATCAACAGATTGAAACATTACACACACTTCTTCCTAAAGTATATGCCACATTTCAAAGCCCTATCTGATCTTCTGTCAGAATACCTTCCAAAGTTCACTGGCTCATATAGAGTAAACATTCAGTTCCCTACATATCTGCATGTTCACAATAAAAAGTAGTATTATTAAAGTACAAAATACTACAATTTACAAGCAAGTTTTTTTCAGAAGTATCTGAAAAACCCCTTGCCTTTAAATTATGATCATGCTGCATGGTTACATTTTATAGCATTCACATAGGATAACATTTAATAAATTACATTTCTAAACACTGCAGATATGCATGACTATCACTCTTTCTCCTAAGTAAGATAAATGTCATTTAGTAGTAGATTACAACCAGATTGGGAAGGATTTCAAGCAATTCTAAATATATTTTGCCCTTACTAATAGACAGAATCTCAATAATTTACTCTTCTTTCCTACTATCCCTCAAGTCTATTCTTTCTTCTATCCTCATATCACCTTTCACCTTAGTCCTACCCCTCCATAACAAATGATATACTCTATATTCCCAATCCACATTGATTTTTGGAACTTCTGCTGTATTATTAAAACAATTATCCTTTATCAAGGATCTTTTCACTTTATACTTCCTCCCCCCACTTTTTTTACACTAAGAAGAAACTTTGCTTTAATGAAGAAACTGCATTCCAATCTTCTCCACTAGTTGGTGCTCCTCTCCACATTAAGATAAAAGTAATGCATCAAGTTGATTCTTCATTTTTACCATCTCTTCCGGAAACATTGCTATCTGATGATAGCAACTCTGTCTTCTTTGAAGCTTATTCCATCCATCTTTATCACCCAATCAGAATTCTTGTCACATTTTTTCTATTCGTCTCAAGATTAAGCCCCCTACTTTCTCAAGGATATTAGTTGCTGGTTTACAGTCTTCTTCTCCACAACCCTTGACCTCATACTTTTGAACTTAAAAATACATGTTGATACCCTATCAAATACCTCTTCTATTCCCATAACCTATATCTTCACCCCACCTCATTCACATCCATGGATGGTTATGCCTTTGATCATATTATCATTCATAAAAATTTTACTTCTATTATCCTGAACTCTAGAATTCTTGTCTCTGATTATCTCCTATCTTTCCATCTTTCACTCTGCCTTACTACTCTTGAATCTGTTCTCTTGTCTCATCATGACTACTACCCATTCCTGTTCTCTCGAACTATAACATCTGCCTGGTTTAAGTTTGTTCCTTTCATCACTGTCTTGATGTCATAGTTGATTAATTCAGCTATGACTTACCCTGCACCCTTGAAGCCATTATTGTTTCTCTTTTCTATCACTGTTCATTTCTTGCCAAAACCTAATCCTGTGTTATCTCTACTCTCTTCTTTCTTTGCCCTTACTCAGATGCTGCTGAATGCTAATATGGAAAGTTACACAGCCACAGCTAAGTTCACTACAAATTTACATTATGTAATCTCATTTGGCTCTCACAGCTATATGCCACTCCTTGTACTTCTCTCTGATTAACTCAATATCGCATTCTCCATAAAGACACTTCCAAACCTTCTCTATCTCTTCAAGTTACTGTTATTTACTTTCCTCTCCAGCACAGGGAAATATCTCCTACTTTGCTGAAAAAAAATCACAACCATCTGTTGTGAACTTCCTTCTCTCCCTTCTTCTTACCTGAAAATCTCTTTGTTTTCATCCCTTTGCTCTTCCTTTGTTTCACTCTCTGATGCAAATGGGAAACTTCTCCTTTCCAAAGTCAATTATTCTATTAGTATTACTGATTCTATTTCTTCTCATTCCCTCTAACAGCCTACCCTTTGATTGTTCTCTGCCTTTCATCTTTAGTTTCTCTTTATCCATTGGCTCCTTTGCATTGCCTACAGATATGGTTGGCTCTCATATTATTTACAAAGCAAATAAAAAAATAAAGTAAATCAAACAAAAGCTTTTACTAAATCCTAGCATTGCCTCAGGCACTATACTAAATATTATCTCCATTTAACAACCAGCCTCTTCAAAGGTATTATTTCTATTTGGTGACTCACATCCCACCTCCCTCTCTTCTCTCTCTTATACTATAGTGTCCAACCCCAAAATTTTGTTGACATTGGTTTCTCTAACATTATCAATAATTTATTTGCTGATTCTAATGATCTTTTCTGTCCTCTTATTACTTATTTACTCTGCTGTTTTTGGCCCTGTTAATTACCCCATCTTCCAAGATATTCTTTCTTCCTTGGCTTGTGTAACACTACTCTGTTTTGATTTTCATTTTCCATGTCTGATTATACCTTCTCTGCTCATAAGGATCATCTTGCTATCACCCACTAAATGTGGGTATCCCTTAAAACTCTTACATAGGCTCTCTCCCTTTTTTTCTTTACATTTATTTTCTTTACATTTATTTCATGGTGATCTCATCATCTCCCATACATTTATCATGTCTATGCAGATAACACATATGTATACCCTACTCATGTATCTCGTTCCACATTGCCACTTAGCTGCTGGAAATTCCTACCTGAATATCCCATAGGCACTTTGAAATTAAAATTAAAATTAAAATGTCCAGTGTAAAACTTCCACCATCCTAAGCCAATTCCTCCTCTCCAGTCTTCCCTATTCCTTTTGAGTAAACCACTATTATTCCAGTTATATAGGTTCAAAAACCTTCTTGCTGCTATGCCCATTGATTTTATTGCCACAGCATGTTTACATAAACCCTTCAAATACATAATTAGGAGGATGTAGACTTTTGTAAAAATGTGTAGGAAAGTAGATTGATGAGGATGGGACCTATATCCAAAAAAGGATAACCCTGGACTTTCCCAAGTGGCCAAATCTCTGGTGTTTGCCTGAGGCTAAAATCCCATCAACTTTACTTTCACTGTGGCTATGCCAATCTCTCAATTCTCTGTTACCCTTAATGTAGACCAGCCTTCCATTGTCTTACCTCCCAATGGCCTCCAGCCATTTCCCGTCCTTAATCTTAGCTAGGCTCCATTTTTCCTTGGCCATGTGGTCCAGTTCCTAGGCTCCCAGCTTACTGGCCACTCCCATCCAGATCCTCCTTAGACCCCTCCTACAGTCACCCCAGATTACCTGGCCATTATTAGATACATACCACAGTCTGTACATAAGGTCCATTTCTTTGCTATTAAGGTGCTCAGATTCTTAAAATTTAGCCACTGCTCATATTTTTACAAACTAGCCAATAACTCATTTTTGTAATCCAGCTCATAGGTGCAGGAGTAAAAGCAGTGACTTGCTGAGCTCTCCCCCAAATCCCTCCTAATAGTTATAAAAAGTGGCTCTAAACAAATTCTAAAGCAGCAGAACCCACAAAAAGATAGAGTGAAACAAATTTCCAGCCCAAGACAACCTGGATGGTTGATCACAAAGGTATATCTCACTGGGCAGGGAGAGGAATACAGTTCAGAGGGGGTGCGTAGGCAAAACAGACATCAGCAAACCTGGAGCAAGCCTCATAGGACTCAATCACAGGCAGCTGTGGTGCTTTCCAGACTTCTCAACACTTGAATGCCAAAAAGAACTTAGAAGGTCAGTAGGAAGAGTCTGTGGCTGCAGTGAGAGAGAAGCTCAGTCTCAGTCTCAGTCCCCGTACTGGGCCCCAAGAAAGCAGCTGCTTCCTGAGCTTCTGGTTCACAGCCCAAGGGGGAAATGAGTGGCAGATCAGAGGGAGATTGCAGGGATCTCTCTGTTGGTGCAGGATTCTTTTGTTTTATCCATGCTTAGATCTGGGTCACAGTTCTGGGTGGCAGTCCTGGGATGAGAAGGAGTGCTGGCATGGTGGAGCTTGTAGTGGTGACAAAGGGGAAATCCTCCTCAAAGTTCCAAGGCAGAAAAGAGTGCTTGTGGTCACTCATAGGCCAGGAAAGGAGTAAACACCTCACCCCCTATCATACCACCTTGGAAGAATTGAAAATCTACAGATCTCTAGAAGTATCTCTGAAAACAGCTGCACAAAACCCCTGAAGTTTGGGACAATACATTCTCCATACTGGCAGCAGAGCCCTACCTTAACAAAGGGTTTATAACTCAAGTAATTGGCTGGGATCATGAGCAAACCTCACAAAAAAAAAGTTAGACCATAGAATCTTTCTTTGGTGACAAAGAAGATCAAAACATACAACCAGAAGAAAACAACAGAGTCAAAGCTCCTACATCCAAAGCCTCCAAAAAAAAAAAAAGTGAATCAGTCCCAGTACATGGGAGAGCTCAAAAAGGATTTTGAGAAGCAAGTAAGAGAAATAGAGAAAAAACTGGGAAGAGAAGTGAGAGTGATGCAAGAAAATCTTGAAAAACAAGTCAACATTTTGCTAAAGGAGACCCAAAAAATACTTAAGAAAATAACACCTTAAAAATTGCCTAACCCAAATGGCAAAAGAGGTCCAAAAAGCCAATGAGGAGAAGAATGCCCTAAAAAGCAAAATTGGCCAAATGGAAAAGGAAGGCTGAAAGCTTACTGAAGAAAATACTTCCTTAAAAATTAGGGTGGAGCAATTGAAAGCTAGTGACTTTATGAGAAATCAAGGTACTGTAAAACAAAACCAAAAGAATGAAAAACTAGAAAACAATGTAAAATATCTCATTGGAAAAACAACTGACCTGGAAAGGTAGATCCAGGAGAGATAATTTTAAAATTATTGGACTATCTGAAATCCATGATCAAAAACAGAGCCTAGACAACATCTTTCAAGAAATTATAAAGGAAAACTGCCTTGATATTTTACAACCAGAGGGCAAAATAGAAATGGGAGGAATCCACCCAACCCCTCCTGAAAGAGACCAGCAAAGGAAAACTCCTAGGAATATTGTAGCCAAATTCCAGAGTTCCCAGGTCAAGGAGGAAATATTGCAAGCAGCCAGAAAGAAACAATTCAAGTATTGTGGAAACACAATCAGTATAACTCAAGATTTAGCAGCTTCTATATCAGGAGACCAGAGGGCATGGAATAAAACGTTCTGGAGGGCAAAGGAGATAGGATTACAACCAAGAATCACCTACCCAACAAAAGTGAGTGTAATCCTTCAGGGGAAAAATGGATATTAAATGAAACAGAGGACTTTCAAACACTCTTGATGAAAGGACCAGAGCTAAATAGAAAATTTGACCTTCAATACAAGACTCAAGAGAAACATGAAGAAATAAACAGAAAAGAGAAATCATAAGGGTTAAAGTTGAGCTGTTTACATTCCTGCATGGAAAGCTGATATTTGTACCTCATGAGACCTTTGTCAGTATTAGGATAGTTGGAGGGGAAAAAAAAAATATGTATGTATGTATGTATAAAGATAGATAGATTAATAGATTGATAGATAGAGGGCACAAGTTGAGTTGAAGATGAAAGGGTGATATCTGAGAATAAAATTAAAGGGTGAGGGAGGACTATATTGGGAGAAGGAGTAAGGGAGAGGTAGAATGGGGTAAATTATCTCACATAAAACAGACCCAAAAAAGGCTTTACAGTGGAGGGGAAACTGGGGAAGGTGAGAGGGAATGTGTGAATCTTATTCTCATTGGATTTGGCTTAAGGAGGGAATAACATAGACATTCAATTGGGTATAGAAATCTATTTTATCCTACAGGAAAATAGGGAGGGAAGGAGACGAGAGCAGGATGATGATAGAGGGGAGGGCAGCTTGGGGAGGGGGTAATCAGGAGCAACCATTTCTAAGGAAAGGTGGGGTCAAAAGAGAGAATAGAATAAATGGGGGGATGGGATAGGATGAAGGGAAATATACTTAGTTTTTCACAACATGAATTACTATGGAACTGTTTGCATGACTACACATGTATAACCTGTATGGAGTTGCTTGCCTTCTCAATGAGAGTGGGTGGGAAGGGAAGAAGAGAGAAAATTTGGAACCCAAAGTTTTAAAAACAGATGTTAAAGAAACTTGTTTTCACATGCAATGGGGAAATAAGATATACAGGAAATGAGGTATAGAAATCTATCCTGCCCTACTGAACACCCTGATCAGAAACAAATCCCAGGAGACCCATGTTGAAGTATTTCAGGCAGGATCTACATGTTGTGATTTTGGGGTCCCAGCATCCCCTAAACCTCAACTGAATAAGCACTTCATCCAAATCCAGAGGCCCATAATTTAAATATGAATTCCTCTTTTCTTTGAGGCTTTGTTTTTATGTTTTCAAATCATTATCTTCCGAGTTTGTATCCCTGTTACAATAACAGCTTTTTATGGTCAATTTTGCGTTTGTTGTTGTTGTTTGCTCATTTTTTCTGTCCTATTTCTTGGCTTTGAACTATATGTTAAAGTTAGACTCTGCTCACCTGTTTGGGTGGGAGAAGATGTCTGGCCTGAGCTGAGCTTCTATCTTTTATGAACTTCTGCTCCTTTCAGATCTACGGGGGAGTCTATCAGTTTCTTTCTGCTTTCAAAGTTGTGTTATCCAGGGAAAGATCTGGTCACTGCATTCTGGACCTTACCCAAGTAGGGTTGCTGCTCTCTTGTCACCATGAAAACCCTCTCTGCCCTGAAACTATGACCCAAAATTGGGTAATGGTCAATATAACTGACAAATGGAGCCTGATCCTGCACCCATGTAACATGGGTCTCCAGTAATCTCTTTCTGATCAGGGTGTTCAGTCCCCTTGCTATCTCTGGGCCCTGCCTTGCTCCTGTAGTACATCCTATAGCCTGTGCTGCTTCCTCTGAATGTCATTATGCTCCCAGCCAATCCCCAATCCCAGTGCTTACAATCCTCTCTCTGTATGTCTTCCTAAGTTTCCCTGAGCTGGGAAAAGACTTACAGTGAATTTTTGTTTGTTTTCCTCCTCAGGATTCATTTTGACTGAATTTTTAAAGTTGTTATTGAAAGGTATGTTGGAGAACTTGGCAAAAATGCTAACTTCACTGTATCACCTTGCCTCTGCCCTTTAAATCTCAATTCTAATTCTACTTGTATGATTTTGAGCAAGTCATTTAACCTCTCTGGGATTTGGTTTCCTTATTTGTAAAATGAGGGATTTGAATTTCATGTTTTCTAAGGTCCCTATTAGCATTGTAGCTATAATCTTATAAACCTAATAGACTCTAATTTTGAACCATAATGCTATGATTAGTTTTGTTTTTTGTATTCACACAGAATACAGCCTAGTCTAATTACTTAATTCATGAACATTATTTAGCATCTACCATGTGCTAGACACTGTACTAAATGCTTGAACAATCACCAATTTTTGCCTGCATTATTGCAGTAACTTCCTAGCAATCCTGTTTCCAGCCTCTCCTTTTTCCACTCTGTTTTCCATAGAGCTCCTAAATGTGTTCCTAAAACAGATCTGACCACATCCCTTTTCTTTTCAACTGTTTTAGTTGGTCATTATGTATCATTGTATCATATATACAATGCTCAAAAGGACCTTAGAAGCCATTAGTCCAACACCCTCCTCTTACGTACAAAGAAACCAGATGCATAAAGAGTAAATACGTTTTCTAAGATCACATAGTTAGGAAATGCAGGGATGAGTCTTGAAACTTGGTCCTCTGACTTTAGATCCAGTGATTTTTCCTTGGCACTACGGTGTATTGGGTCTAACGTAAAAAAATAAAAAAGAAAATCATTAGTTGCAATTTGGCTCTAACCTCTTTCCAGACTCATTCCCATAACCCCTCTCAGTTTTCTACTCAAACTGAACTATTAGTTGTTTCCCATTTCATCTTCTGACTTCACACTTTTGTAAGAGATTTTCCTGCTATCTGGAGTATACTCCCACTTCATCTCTGCTAGTTTCAGTCCCTAGTTTCCTTCGAAGCACACTGCCTTTTGAAAGTGCTTTACTTATCTGGATTTCTGCTATGCCCCTCAAATACAATATAAACTTCATGAAGGCAGGGACCATTTCGTTTGTGTCTTTGTACACCTATACTACTAGAAGTATCATGCACAAAATGAGGACTTAATAAATACTTCTTGAATTTATTGAAGTGAAAATTGATATAGCTTACATATATATGTGTATATATATATATATGTATATATGTATATATATTTCACTATAGAATCATTTAGTATTGGAAGGTAGCTTTAGAGGTCATCTCATTCATTCCCTTGTGTTTATCAAGGACCATAACTAAACCACATCAGAAAATGATAAATAACACTTTCAAAGTTTTGAACAGAGGAAGATTCATTCTCCCTTGATAGACCAACCCAAAGTTTAACAACCTTCCCTGTCAGGAAATTCTTCCTCATATCTCACCTAAATCCCTCATGTTTCAGTTTAAGTCTGTTTCTGCTTATTTAAGCCTCAGAAGAGATAGATAACATCTGGTACCTATCTAATATATAACAATTCTTCATATACTTCAAGACAGTTATGAAGTCACCTTGGAGTTTACTTTTCTGTAGGTTAAATCATGCTAATTCCTTTAACCTTTTTCCATAGGTCCTCCTTAAGCAGAAAAGTACAGAAAGGACACTTTCCTAAACAAGGACTGACTGATGTAAAAATTGGAATCCAGTGATCTTTCAAGTTCTCTTGAAAAAATGAGACTAATAATCACATGTGGTTCTCTGTTGCATAAATCAGAAAACCAAAGAGATCAGCAGTCAGCAAATTTAGGTTGTCATCCACAAAATGATAGTCATAGTAATCAGGCATAAAATGTTGGAGTTAGAATTTAACTTAAAGATCATCTAGTCCCACTCCATCATTTCACAGATGAAAATACTTAGACTCAGAGCACTGAAATACCTTTCTTGAGGTAAAGCAAATAATGTGAAGAGAAGAAATTGGAACCCTGGCTTACTGACTGAAATCATACCATTCTCCTTGCCATTAAGAAATCAAAATGTATAAAATGGAATCAACTATAATATTCATCCAGGTAAAAAACTGAATGTCAAAGTATAAATACTACTATAAGTGAACGTGTTGTTCTGAGTCAATTCCTATCTCCACTCACCCACATCCCATGGGTGGAACAGAATTGTCTTTATTTTTAAAGGGAAGGGAGTAAATCTTAAATCAATTTATTTTTTAATGTCCATTCCCTCTTCTTCTCCTAGATTTTCATTGCATAATTCAATAACCTATTGTAGTAGCACAGTAGAAATGTAGCTGCATTGAGAATTCGAAGCTCTAAGTACAATTCCAGGCTCTAACAATTACTACTTGTGTGACCCTGGGCAATTTATGTATTCTTTAGATTCCAAGTTTCCTTAACTATGTAATGAAGAGGTTTAATTAGATGATTTCCAAGGTATCACTTAGCTCTAAATTAATAATCTTGACACAGTAGAGATCTTAAGGTTCATTTAGTGAAGTCTCATCATTTGACAGAGGGCTTGACCATTTGCAGGAGCCAACTGGTTGTTCCTGCCCTTGATTTATTGATTGCTTGGAGCTCCTCTGTTCATTGATAATTTGAAGAGTATCCCACTAAGCTGTCAGTGTTTTGTAAGGTACCGCTTGATAATCATCTAATTGATGGGGCTTCCCCTACCCTTTTTTTTTTTTGTACTTCTTCAGATAATCTTTCTCCATCTTGTAACTGTGCGGTTTCTTTTTCTTTCATGGTGAATTTCTCTCCATTTTTTTTTAGAACATTAAATCTTCCCAAAGTTATTTTAAATCTATGGAAGGATATGTGGAGGAAATAATTCCTTATTCTGTTGAATATCTCTCCATTTTTTTTCAGACCATTCTATCTTCTTGGAGTCATTTTCAATCTATAGAAGAATATGCTGAAGACATTATTCCTATATGCTGATGCCAAGACACTTACTTTTGAATGAAGGTTCAAATCATAACACATCAGAAAGTATGGAGCTCTGGCAACGTTCTTGGCTTTGTATCAGATGTGCTTTGAAAATTGACAACCTTACTCTTGCTACAAATACATTAAAACATTCTTTACATATTATTTGCCAATTTATCTTCATCACCCTACTCTTTTTGTGTCAGTGGCACAGCTATGAAATATGACTTAAAGATCTTTGTACAAAGTGAAGCAATATGATAGAATCAAATCAGGAGGTCCTAAGCAAATCATCCAGTAGTAACTGTGCTTTTGGTCCATGTGTAAGTTACCATAGATATTGAGAATCACCAATTTTGAGACCTTAGCTAGACTTCAGATTATTTATTCTAGCCTATATGGAAAGTACTAAGAGATCATGTCCCCACCTCTACCTATAGCTGTGAAAAAACAACAGGCTTTCAAGTGAAAATAGTAAAAGGCTGCTTATCTGGGAAATTTCTCTCTCTCTCTCTCCTCTCTCCTCTCTCTCTCCTCTCCCTCTCCTCCTCCTCTCCTCTCTCTCTCTCTCTCTCTCTCTCTCTCTCTCTCTCTCTCTCTCTCTCTCTCTCTCTCTCCTTCCCTCCCTCCCTCCTTCCCCCTCCCCATTGTGGATATGTGTTGATGTGTCTTTGTGTGTATGTGTATGTGTAGGGGGAATGTGTTTATGGCTGCATCTTGTGTGCTACATTTATGTGTCTTTTTTGATGGTCATGGGAGTGCATATGTGTACATTTTCCTCTTGATGCATATATCCTGGGTTATGTCTTTGTTATTTGTACTCTACTCATATTTCTCTTTTGGTATTTGCTACTCTGCTCTTCCTTGAGTTTCTTGCAAGGTTTCTGTGAGTCTGTTCATCTCAATGCCTCTCTTTCTCCCTCCATTCATTTCTTTCCTCTGTCTTCTTATCTTTCCCTCTCTGGCCATAACATAAAACTGAACTATATATTTTATGATTTATCATATTTATTGAGTAGAGTTGTTGCTGTTGTTGTTGTTTTATACAGGTGACCTTTAGTTGAACTTGTCCCTCTGAAGCCATTTATATAAAAATTTTTTTCACCCTTTTACATGTATATTCTTTGACAGTTGTGTGATAAAGTAACAGCTTGATAGTTTAAAGAACATCGGCATTGGAATCAGCAGACCTGGGATAGATTCAACATCTCTCCCTTACTGCCTCTGCAACCCGGGGCAAGTGATTTCACTTCCCCCGAGTTCAGTTTTCCCATCTGTAAAATAAGAATTAGGAGGTCAACTATATGGCCTCTCAAAAATATTCCAGATTTAGATCTATAATCAGTTTTAAAAAGGAGGGCACCCAATGCCTTGGAACTAAGAGGGGATCTTTGGGTAACAAATGGATAAAGAAGTTTGTTCTGATACTTTGTGGTTAAAAGTACACCCTATATTTCAGTACCATCATGGGAGATGCTAGGATAGAATAAAAGTAAAAATTAAATGAGGAATTAAAAAAGAAAAATAATAGCAAAGAGAATGACAATAGCAACTTTTCATCAGGGTTCTAGGCTAATATTAGTACAGCATTTTGTTGAAAAATATAAGATATACTAGGTGATATATTGACACAAAGTCAAACTACTCCTAGACCCTGCTCATGGTCATATTGGCAAAATATTGTTCTGCCAAATGTGAGACTATGATTGTGCCAAACTTAATACATTTTCCAATTTGAACTTTTCTCATGACAGTTTTTTTTTATATATATTGATTATTAGAAGGAGGCAAATATTTGAATTGGCCTAGCTAAGAAAGATTGGAAAAGAAAAACAAAGTAGGAGGAATTTACTGAAGGAATAGAATCCATAACTAAACTGAGAATGGAAAAGAGGTGGCAGACAATTAATTTGGTGTTTGTTTTATAAAACATCTTCCTTTCAGAGGGAAGAAAATCCCTAAAATTAAAATTAGGTTGCCATTAATCCAACAACAAAATGTGTTATTTGTTGGATTGAATTTATCACACATCTCCTCTCCTCAAGGTACTGTGCTAAATTCTAGGGGTACAAAGATTAATTAATCCCTGGTTCTATCATTATGGAGTTTTTGGTCTAGTAGAGGAATAATGAGCCAATGCATAAATACAATGCATCATAGAATATTAAGTGCAATAAAATGTACAAAAATATAATATATAAAATCAGATGAATAAAATTCCTTACTGAAGTGGTGACCAGTGTAGGCTTCATGGAGGTAATGACATTTAGGTTGAATTTTTGGGGAAGAGGAGGAATTTAGAAAGGCAAGACTAGTAGGGAGGAACAGCTTGTTGTTCATAAGGAATACAGTGCATTCAATCACACAGAAAAAGCAAAAGGTGAGGAATGTTGAGGCAATAGATTATAACCCAGTTCAGGTGGTGCATATAGCAAGTGGAAGGGAGCAATGTGAGATGAGACTAAGAAAGTGCACTGATACTGATTGTGAAGGGCTTTAGATGTCAGACAATTGAGAATTTGAGAGTTGGAAATGACATTAGTTTCTATCTAGTAAGAATCCTCTCTACAGCAGATATATATATATATATATATATATATACATACATATATATACACACACACATATATACATATATACATACATATATACACATATACATATATATGTATATATATATACATACACACATACATATATACACATATACATATATGTATATATATATACATACACACATATACATATATACATACATATGTACACATATATATATATATATATATACATATATATAGTCATCCAGAGTTTTCTTGAAGACTTCTGTTAAAGAGAAAAAAATTCTCTCCTGAAATAGCACCTCTCAAATGTGGAATGGCAAAATAAATGCACAGAAGATTCAAGAAAATGAGTAGCTTAGGCTTTTCCTTCTCAATTTTTCCCTCTGTAAAATGAGGAGGCTAGAGTATGTAACGCTTTACAATCTTTCTATTTCTAACACTGATACAGTGACCCCAGTAGCCTCAAGTTTCTCTTTTCACTGAAAATCCAGTGTAGCCTCAGTGTCCTCAGTCAAATCTGCAGGACCTTGGAGTGGCATTATTTTGGGTTCAATCCACATGACCCAGGCTGCAAGACAGTATATATGGAGCCCAGTAATGGAAGGAAGAGTGGTCAGGGACTACAGTCACATGAGGTAGCAAGGAGTCTAGATGTTCCTCTCTGCTATTCCAGTGAATTACCCAGATGATGTGGATACAGTATGAATGGGGAGGGTGCCTGTCTCATGGGTTCAAATAGGTTTCCAATCTGCAAAGCCCTCAAAGGATCTCTGCAGTAGAAAAAATGAAACCCACTTGAATGTTGGAATCTTACCTGCCAATAGACCCAAAGCACATTTTTGCTTCAGAGGAGTGCTGAGTCTTAAAATAGTACTATGAGGCTGAATATCTGCATGAGTCTCTGTACAATTAATGAAGGACTTCCTAGACTATCAGAGTATTACCTCTCTAAGAATTCCAAGTTCACATCCCTTCTGAAAATGTTCCAAATCATGGGTTGTCACAGGGTCTGGAAAACTTTAGGACCCTCTAGCATCAGGGTCCTAAACCTGGGAGGGAGGAAATTTGTATTGATTTTCATGGGCTCTATTATTACTTTATGTTTTTCTATACTATTTATGGCCTCTTAGGAGTCTTCTGCATCTTCTTTATTCCCAGTGAAGGTGAAATAAAGGCTTACTCACTACATGCATTGTAACTTTTAGTATTTGTAGAAGAGTTAGGAAATCTTTTGATCACATCTATGGGGACCTAGATATAAGCTATATTTTGTTGTTGTTCAATAGTTTCAGTTATGTCCAACTCTTCATGACTCAATGTGGGGTTTTCTTCACAAAGATACTGGAGTGATTTTCCATCTCCCTTACAGATAAGGAAACAAAGGCAAACATGGTTAAGTGACTTGCCCAGGGTCATAGAGCTTATAAGTGTTTGAGGCCACATTTGAACTCAGGTCTTCCTGATGCTAGGCCCAATTCTCTATCAACTGCACTACTAAGCTGCCACAAAATATATTTTAAGATTGCCCAAAGCAGAATTCTGATTAGGGGTAATATAAACCAAAGAAGCACTGTTTTTTTGCTTGTTTGTTTATTTGTTTGTCTGTTTCTTTGTTTTGGGGGGTCAAGTACTAAGATTGGATCAGATACATTCATGTCAAATCAGAATTTGAAGTCCTAAGCTGTGGGTCACAAATGCTTGAGTCATAAGAAAATTATCTATAACATTACTCCAATGTAACTAATTTTTCCAAAATGTAATCTTACCTGAAGATTGCAAACTCATCAAGCTAAAATATTTGACTCATTTTAACTTTCTTCTCTATACCTGTGTCCCTCCCTGACATAATGTCCCCCTTCTCCCTGGAAGGGGATAAAATAATTCTAGTTTACTAATAGTCTACATATCATACAGATGACCTTTCATTTTCTTCAAATGGCACTGGTTAACAGAATTTTAATTTTTACTGTCTTGGAAGTCTTTTACCTCATAGAAAGCTCCAAAATGAATGGATGAATGAATTAGTAAAAGTATGAATGAGTTCTTCAGCAATTTAAACATTGAAAACAGGTTTACTTTATTTTAATATATTAATCAATTTACTTTCTATTCATTGCTACAGATATTGTTGTTTTTATTGTTGAAAGAGTACAGACAATGGATTTAGAAATAAGATTATTCGCTTGTCATGCCTTGCAATGTGTATGGCTATTTAATTGTATGCTTATGTCATAGGGTGAGAGGAAAGGGGGGGGAAGACACCTGAGAAAATGGTATTGAGAGAGGCCAATATTTTCTTTCCTCACTTTAGTAGCAGCTGATTAGAGAACTCTCCTACCACAGTAGACACAATATCTTTGAGCAGTTTATTAACCAATAGGTTTTCTCTATGTGCTAACTGCGTGTGAAGCAAGGGCTAATTAAGCCAAAGGAAGCCAATGTTCTGCTTGGTGTAGTATTTTTACAATGTGCACATGTAATGTAGCTCCCTGCCTAGCAGGAGAGATTTGTGGAGGCTATTATTTTAAAGGTTATCTCAATTAAATTGCATTTCTTTCTCTTCATTTATTTAATTCATTTATTTTGAAAATAGTGGAGAAGCAAAACTAGAACAACCAAACATCTCTGCACGGATATCATCACACCATATTTTGTTTTTAATCCTCCATCATCATTTGTTTTCCAGATGTAATTAATGAAATGTATAGTTTCTTTCACATTCTCATTGGAAAAAGCACAAAGAAAAACAAAATTTTGTTAGCTAAAGGTCCTCATAAGAAGAATGAAGAAAACATATAGAGTCAGGAGAGACCTGAACTATTTAACCCAGTCCAACCTATTCATTTTATATATATGGGAAAGGCCCAGAGTGGTAAACTAACTTGTCCAATATCACCCAGGTAGCTAAGTAGAACAAGGATTCAAACTCAGGTCATAGGCTCATTGGATCATTGATCTAGTGTGGGAAGGCAACTCAGAGACTAGCTAGCCTAACCCTTATTTTACATAAGAAAAAAAAAACAAAAACTGAGGCCTAGGGAGATTAAGAGATTTGTCAAAGTTGACATAGATGGTAAGCGTAAGAATCAAAATTTGAACCCAGATCCTCTAGTCCCAGAGTTAGGTCTTGTGATTTTAAATACACTTTTTCCACCGGATCATGCTACTTTTTCCACATTAGTAAAATTATGAAGAATTAAAGGATATTTACAAGGAGAGGAAAGATAGTAAATATTTGTTAAATTGAATGACATAAACAAAATAGTTCATAAATTCATAGTTGTATATCTGGCTGTACTACTGTGTGACTTCTCTGACTTGCTTCTCCACCATGTGCCAAGAACTTTATTACTGGGATGTCCTCATCATCCTGTAAGATATCATTAGAATTATTAGTACTGTACTTCATCACTGCTCTCAGCCTCTCTGGTTGGAGGATGGGACTATGAACTTCAAACCATCATTTAAAGAGTGAGCTTGCCTGAAACATCTCATTTCTCATTTAGCTGCACTGCTCTGGCACTTCTCTGATTGAAATCTCCACCATACTCTCAGTTGGGTACCTTCTCCTCTCCTCCATATTCTTCCAGATTTCTTTTGTTTTTGTCTTTCCTTACTAGATTGTTACATGCCTTGAGGGCAAAGACTGTTTCTTATTTTTAATTTGTGTCTCCCATACTTATTTTTAATTTGTATCCCAAGAGTATCTGGCACAAAATAGGTGCTGAATAAATGTTTAATTATTGAGTGAGGAATATTACTGGAGCTGACTGAAGGACAAGTATTGGCATATTCACCTCTACAGAGCACACAGAAAATGAAAACAGTCTTTGCCATACTGAGAGATGAAATATTTTGGGAAGAAAATGTTATCACATGTTTGGGATTACTAGCTACATTGCTATATCACCTGGCTTCCCAACTGAATTTGCAAACAGAACATATGTCCTCCTCTCCACCCCCCACTGGAACACTAGGAAACGAAACTATTCCAATTGTGAGTGCCTTTGCCAATGATTTTCAGTTCATATTGCCCTTCTGAGGAAAGTGAAACTAAGGACCTAGAAGGTGTTGAAGCTAGTGATGAATAAGATAATGTTCTGGGACCTACAAACAACACTTCTTCCTGGAACACTGCAGTTCTTTCACCTAACCAACCTTGTTTAAATATCTCTTTCCATATGAAGAAAGGAAATAGTGCCAAAAAATCTGGTTAGAATCCAGGCATTATAGATGTTTTTAACCACTGTGAGCTAGTCATCTCAAACACTGACTGTGAAGCCTCTACTGCAATCATCACATCTGTTAATGAAAAGGCCACCCACAGGTCTGTAGCAACATCTAAAAGTATGAAAACTACATTATCTCTCAGTACTTTGGGAAGTGAGTTATGAGTGTTGGCAAGAGGTATGTTTTGAAGTTAGATATTATTCCTGAATAAACTAGAAGATTAGTATTCTGATTTACATCTTGAAAGCATTAGGACAAATTACTAGACTATGCTGTTATCAATTTTAAAGCAAATAAAGGTATCACAATTTAACTAAGTGCTTCAAGTTTTTCATTTTAATGAATCTAATCTTTTTTTTGATTCCCACAAAACAACTCCCTAGTGATTCAGACTTGAATTTTGTATATTTGTGAAGGAAAATCTGATAGTTTCACCTCAGAAAATAACCTTTTTCTTTTAAAAAAATCAAATCTAGTTGAGTAGATAGGAATGTAGAAATATGAAAACAAAAGTTGAAGATTTCAACTACATTTGTGGGCATGGTTATTTTGACACCTTGAGGGAAGTGAGTGTAAGTATTTTAGTCAAAAGAGGCGTTAAAGTATGGCAAAAATAATATTGGACATGAAATATGGCTCGGGAGTCCCTGGGCCTCAGCTTCCTTGTCTGAAAAATGAGAAGTAAGGATCAGAGACATGTAAATTGATTATAGCTATTGCCTTTTACAAATGGGTGATTTTCTTAGAAAACCAATCTATGCTATGAAGGCAAATTTCACCTCTAAAAACAAACTGATTCCATGGAAACATAATAGATAAAACACTGTAGGAGGCAGTTCTGAGCAATGTTGTAACTTCTCTTCTCAGTGATGGTGGGGGTTACAAGAGAGGGGTATTGAAGTATTAAGGGTGGATTTCTACTATAATTTATGAATAACATCTGCAAAATAAATTGTTTTAGGTAACATCATGTGGGTTATATCTATTATGTGAAACTCAACTTTGGCAGGTTATGTAAGTGTCCACTTTGAAAAGTGTGCTTTAAACATAATAAATTTCATTGTGTAAGAAAATAATGAATCTTTTTCATTTGTACTTAAATAAGAAAAAAAGTACAAAGTAGGCTACCTATTTAAAAATTGTAAGGGGATAAGCCACAAATTCAACTTCAAAATCCATTTATCTAAAATTCAATTTAATATAATTAAATGAACATAGTACCTATTATGGGGAAGGTATGATGTTCAGCATAGTTTTTGCCTTCAAAACCTCAAAGATTACAGTGTTGTTGTTGTTGTTGTTGTTGTTGTTGTTGTTGTTTTTCAGGGTGGGAGAGTAAGCAAATAAGGGGAGAATAGCATGTACACAGAGAAGCATGATACAATGTTGAATATGATATGGGTAAATGAAAGACCTAGGGCAGGTAGGTGGCAGAGGGGATTTTAGCTCGGACTTGAAGGGAGCCAGGAAAGTCAGAAGTCAGAGATAAGCAGGGATTTCTGGCCAAGGAAAATTCCTGAAGTGTAGAGATGGGTGTTAAAGGAGTAGCAAAAATACTAGGTCATTGGATCATAGAGTATGGGAAGGGAAGCAAAATATAAGAAGACAGGAAATTTAGGAAGAGATTGTTAAAAAAATGATCCAACTTATTCCTGATTAGGAATCCCCACTACATCTTTTTGAAGAAGTGGCTAGAAGCAGATAGAGGAGGTCCTTAAATGAGAGGCTAAAAAGCTATTATTTTATTACTTAAGTAATAGGAAGCCACTGAGGAAGTTTGGGTTGAGTGTGGCATGAAAACTCAGTGGCTACATTCAGAGTAGATTTCTGAGGGAAGAGACTGGAAATAGGAAAAGTACAGTATTATAGTTGCAGACCTGGGTCTTCAGAGTCCATCTTGTTTGACAAATGCTTGATAAAGTATTTTCTCCTCGATCATACCTGACTCCTAATTATCCAACATTTGGCTGAAGACCTCCATTGAAAAGGAACTCTCTACTCCCTCAGTCTACCTTGTGAGAATGAGTTTCCACAGATCATCTAATGGTGTTTCTTTGTAACTTCTATCCATTGTTTCTCCTCTGTGATCTAGGGCTAAGCACAATGAATCTAATCCCATATCCATATGCTTGGGATTGCAAATGCTCAAATATGGCTCTCATATTCTCTCACAGTATTATTTTTGCCAATCTGAACATTTTAAGTTTCTTTAAAAAAAATCCTTATAGGGAATAATTGTGTAGCCTTCCACTAAACTGGTTGCTACTCTTTGGATGCTTTCCAGCTTAAGCAATTTTCTCCCCAAAATCTGGAGAAAGAACTAAATACAATACTCCAGACACGGCCTGATTCTTCTATCTTCCTAAATAATTGGTGAAGACACAATACTTTGCTCAATTTGAAGCTATACTGATTTCAAGCTTAAAATCTAATAAAACTTTTTAGTTATTTTTCACAGAAAAACTCCTGTTATTATGAACAAGAATTATAGCTAGCATTTTATATTGCTTTTAAATTAGACAATGATTTGTCTATTTTATTGTTGCTTTTATGGGGGGAAATGGTCCTTTGTTTTATTTATTAGTTCATTTTTTTAAAACTTTCAATTTTCTTATCTCTTTGATTTTCAAAATGTATATTTTGGTGTTTAATGGGGAGTTTTTAATTTGTTGGTTTTCTTTTTTTTAATTTTTAGTGTTGCAAAAATAATTTGTTTATCTCTTTCTCTCTTTTACTGATGCAAACATTTAGAGATGTAAAATTCCCCCAAGTACTGCTTTGGCTGCACTCTGCAAATTTTGGTATGTTGTCTCTTTGTTGTAATCAGGGGAGGGGAACCTGTGGCCTCCAGGCCACCAGTGGCCCTGTAGCTCTTGAAGTGTGGCCCTTTGACTGAATCCAGACTTCACAGAATGAATCTCTTTAATTGAAGGATTTGTTCTGTAAAACTTGGACTCAGTCAAAAGGCTGTACCCAAGGACCTAGAAGGCCTCAAGGCTTCAGGTTCTCCACTCTTACACTATATGCTTGCTAGTCATTATCATTGATGAAATTATTGATTATTTCTATGATTTGTTCTTTTAACTGAATAATTTTTTTAAGCATTAAGTAGTTCTCCGATTAATTTTAATCTATCTTTCAAAGGGACTTTATTGAATATAATTTTTATTGTATTATTTTGCATGATTCATTTACTATTTTAGCTTTTCTGAATTTGTTTTTGAAGTTTCTATGTCCTAACACAGTATCAAATTTTGTGAAGGTGCCACGCACTACTGATATTTAGATATACTACTTTCTATGCCCATACAATATTCTCCAGAGGTCTATCATATCCAACTTCTTTAGCAATTTAACCTCTTTCTTATTTTTTAAATGATTATTAAATGTGAAAGGGGTATTTATTAAGTCTGAAAGGGGTAAATTGAAGTCTTCCTCTATTCTAGTTTTGCTATTACTTCCTATACCCATGTAACTTTTCCTTTAAGAATTTAGATGCTATGTCATTTTGGTGTGTATATATTCAGCAGTGATATTAATTCATTGTCTATAGTATCTTTTAGCAAAATGTAGTTTCCCTCTTTATCACCTTTAACTAAGTCTCTTATGTTGTATTTTGTTTAGGCATCGTAATGGCCATTCCTGCCTTTTATTTTTTAAATGTCAGCTGAGGCAGAATAGATTCTTCTACAGCTCCTTATTTTAACTCTTTTTTTTTTAATATCTCTGTTTCAAGTATGGTTTTCATAAATAACATAGTATTAGATTCTGGTTTCTAATCTATTCTGCTATCCTCTTATGTTCTGTGGCTAACTTTGTCCTCTTGACATTCACAGTTATTATTGCTAACTGTTTATTTCCCTCTATTCTATTCTCATATATTTCATTTTCTTTTCTTTTTTTTTATTCTGTCCCCTCTTTAAAGTGTTTTACTTTTGCCTGCTGCTTCCCTTAAAAAACCTTATTTTTAAACTCACCCTTTCTCTTAACTCCTTTCTCTCCTATTTCCCTGTTGGCTAAGATGAATTTCTGTACCCAACTGTGTGTATATGTATTCCTCCATCCTTGAAACAATTAAGATGAAAGTGAAGTTCAAATGTTGCTCACTCCACCCACCCCCAACCAGGCTTTATTTCACTGTATAAACTATTCCTTGAACGCCTGATTTATGTGAGATAAGTTATCCCATTCTTTCTCTCCCTACCACTCTTTCCCAATGTATTGCTGTTCTACAATCTTCCATTCTTCTTTTGAAATCATCCAAACATAATAGACTCAGAGTCAGGCTCTGTCTCTAATAATGCTCTCTCTAACATCCCTTGCTATGATACAGTTCTGAGAGGTTGCATTTATCATCTACCCATATAAAGTTGTAAATGGTTTACCTTTATTTTGTCCCTAATTATTTCTTATTCATATTTGCCTTATTATGCTTCTCTTAATTCTTGTATTTGAATATTAAGTTTTCTTTTCCTCTTTGGATTTAAAAGTCTTCAATTTCATTAAATATCTACTTTTCCTCTGTAGAATTTTACTTATATTTGCTAGGTACATTATATTTAGTTATAATCCTGTCTTCCAGAATATTTCTCCAAGCTTTCTTTTCTTCAATAGTTTTGGCTGCTAAATCTTGTGTGATCCTGACAATAGCACCATTGTAATTGTATTCTTTCTAAATGCTTGCAATAATTTCTCCTTAACCTGGGAGCTGTAGAGTTTGGTTATGATATTTCTGAAAATTTTAATTTTGGATCTTTTAGGAGGTAACTGGTAGGTTCTTCCAATACTTTATTCTCTGGTACTAAAATATGTAGGGCAACTAGGTGGTATGGTGGATAGAGGCCTGCAGTCAGGAAGATTCCTATTTCTGAGTTCAATTCTGGCCTCAGACACTTACTAAGTGTGTGACCAAAGGCAAGTTGCTTAGCTCTGTTTGCCTCAGTTTCCTCATCTGTAAAATGAGCTAGAGTAGGAAATGGTTAACCACTCCATTGTCTTTGCCAAGTAAACCCCAAATGGGGTTATGAAGAATCAGACATGACTGCAGTGATTCAACAACTAAGATATCTGGGCTGCTTTCCTTTCTAATTTTTTGAAATATGATGTATAGGCTCTCTTTTGTTGTTGTTGTTGCTGTTGTTGTTCATGGCTTTTAGGTAGGCAAATGATTTAAATTATCTCTCCTTGATCTATTTTCCAGATCAGTTATTTCTTCCTATATTTTACATTTCCTTTTCTTTTTTTTTTAATTTTGATTTGTATTTCTTGATGTCTAATTAAATCAATAATTTCCATTTGGCCAGTTATAATTTTCAAAGAGTTATTTTCTTCAATGAGCTTTTGTACTCATATTATCACCTGTTAATTCTCTTCATATCTTTCTTCCATAATTCTCGTTTGATTTTTAAAATTATATTAAAGTCTTTCTTTAACTTTTTAAATCTTCTGTAAATTCTTATTGGGCTTCTGCCCAATCTGATTTTTTTTTAAATTTTTAATATTGAGGCTTTTCTTGTAGATTTTTTTCAAGTAATTGCCTTCTGTGTTTAAGGCTTGACCTTCTCTACCATCATAGAAAATCATTCGGGTCAGGTTTATTTTTTTTCTCATTCTTTCAGCCTATTTCTTGAATGTGGACTTTATGTTAGTGTTAGACTCTGTTTACTTCTTGGGGGGGTGTCTGGATTGAGCATCTGTCCTTTTAGGTCCTTCTGCTGCTTTCACAGCTTATTCTGGGGTGTATGAAAGTCTTTAATGCTCCTAAAGTGGTGTGATTCAGGGAAAGATCTGGGTAGGATCCTACTGGTTTAAGTTTTGCAAGTTGGATCTGTTATCTGGTGTGTAGTTGAGTTTCAGAAAATTGCTACTGGACACAGTCACTGTTAGCCCATTGAGAGGTTCTGAAGGTTCAGAGTGACTAAAATGTGGCCTTCTCTTTTATCTTGGTCCCCTGCCTTGGCTGTTCCACTATAGGCTTATGTACATGATGAGAGTAAAATTTAATGATCACTTTGTTCCTGGGCATTAGTCATATAGCTGATTTTCTGGAATATGTTCTTTGCTTGGTAATGAGCTGGGTCTTATATTCACTCTGAATCCTCCTCTCTACCCTGTATTTGTGACCTAGAACAGGGTAATAAGTGACAGAGCTGCCAGATGGAACTCATCCTTGCTCCCAGAGCTAGGTGAAAAATCTTCTGAGTTCTCTTTCTTCTCTTGTATTTCCTGTGCTGGTTTACAGTCTCAGCTCCCTTACTATAACTGCTCTTGCCTAGGCTATGCTGCTATTGCTGCTGCCATCTTGGCTCCTTCCCTACATATTGCTTTAAGGTTTGGATAGTGCTTTGCATTGTTAAAATAATAAAATATTATCTCATTTGATTCTCACAATAAACCTGGCAGGTATCTTTGTTTTACACATGAAAAAAAAAAAAAGAAACTGAAGCACACAGAGATTATCTTATTTATCCAGAGTCACACAGGTCAGATCTGAACTTGTTTTTTCTTGACTCCAGGCCCAGTGCTCTATCCACTGTGCCACCTAGTTTCCTCGATTATCCACAACTTCCTCAATTTATAATTGAGAAGTTGATTTTTTAAAAAACTCATATGTACAACTTTGCATTTATTCTATCAAATTTCAAGATTATCCTTATTAAACATCCTTGTCTATCAAAATCTTTTTGATATCTAACTCTGTTAATCCATCGTGCTATCTATGCCTCCTGGTTCTGAGTCATGAGTAAATTTTATAAATATGACATTTATTCATCTATGTGATTCATTGATTAAAAAGAATTAGACAGCTCAGGGCACAACACAAGTCCCTTGGGTACTCCATTAAAGCCCACCTTTGGAGATGACATAGTCATTTATGATGTCTATAATATTGTCTAGACCATATTTGCCAATCTTTTCTCCAAGATCAGGATAAGAAAGTTCATCGAATAATTTGACAAATTAATAAATTATATCTACAGCAATGCTTTAGTAACTACATAAAATAAAAGGAAGGAAGGAAAGTAGAAAGGAAAGAAACAAGTGGAAAGAAAGAAAGAAAGAAAGAAAGAAAGAAAGAGAAAATGAAAGAAAGAAAGAAAGAAAGAGAAAATGAAAGAAAGAAAGAAAGAAAGAAAGAAAGAAAGAAAGAAAGAAAGAGAAAAAGAAAGAAAGAAGAGAAAAAAGAAAGAAAGAAAGAAAGAAAGAAAGAAAGAAAGAAAGAAAGAAAGAAAGAAAGAAAGAAGGAAGGAAAAAAGAGAAAGGAAGGAAGGAAGGAAGGAAGGAAGGAAGGATAGAAGGAAAGAAGGATGGAAGGAAAGAAGGAAAAAGAAAACAAAAAGAAGAAAGAGAGACATAGTAGAAAGCCAGCTGGGAAGAGATGCAGTCCAAAATAAGAGTAGCAGAAGTATGAGTAGAAGAAAAGGAAGAGATTGATGTGAGAGTTATAGTCAAGGTAAAATTTAACTTCTCATTAGCTATGAAAGTTGAGGGAAAGGGAGAAGTGGATGTTAACTCCAAGTTTTTCCCAGCTTGCAAAATAGAGAGTAGTTATATATAGTTCTGTTTTGGAATTGATAAAGAAAAGAAAATAGAATGGTATTCAGAACATTTGGCTTTTAGTTGGTCCCCTGAGGATTTTTTGAATGAAAATTGTGTATTGAAGATGGCTTGAGATTTTAATTTGGTGATTATACAAAATAAGAAATGGGATGCTGTGTTTATTTTGTGTCCAGATCTGGTTTAACTTAGACAACTATTTGTCCTGATAATAATCACAGTATGAATTGTATAGGATTTATAAATCATAGTGTAAAAGGATCATAGGACTTAGAGCTAGAGGTGACCTTAGATATCATCTAATCACAAACTAGTAAGTAAGGAAAAAAGTGCACTCTAGGAAAAATCTATTTTCTCATGTTTTGTTTTTTATTTTTGTGAACCAAATGCATAATCACATTAAATTATGATAATGGGCTACTAAGGAAATGATTTTTCAGTCATAGTATGTTAAAAATAATTGTTATTAGAAAATTAGGACTAAAATTTAATAACATTTCTTTATCTTTTCCTAATCTACCAGTAAAATCATTCTGATAAACTATGCAGGATTTTCCATATCTATTGTTAATTTCTAAAACAGCAGCTAGTTTGAAATCCATCATATACCCAAATTGTTTTATTCATTACACAAGTCATGTAAAACAACATTTTACATTGGTTTTGAGGTACTAGGTGTTAGATAAATGAGACATTAGAACATTTTTGTTTTGACTTTCTTAAATAGAGCAATGTGAAGAAATAAGAATTAGTGGTTTGTGAGAATAAAATGTTAGAACATCATAGCTAAAAGATGTCATTGTTTCCTGCTAAGATTTCACAAGATGAGTTCTGCAGATTTCTTATTATTCAGCATACTGCTCAAGCCCCTGGCCAGCATTACTCTTCATTCAGTTAACTTCAATGGACACAGGTATTTTGTCACAAAATCATATCCCTCAGCTTCTTTTCATAACCCAGCTTGATTGCAACTCTGTATACAAATTCTTAGGGAGATTTTGATTTGTTTTGATGAGATAATTTTAAAATACACACACACACACACACACATATATACAGGCACACATACATGTATACACATACTGATGTATGTGTACAGATATAAACATATGCATATATACTTCTGAATAATTAAGTTAAATAAAATCGCACAGCATAGGTAAAGTTGTGTACAGAAAACAAGAATATTAAGCATTAGTGTATATGATATGAGGAATATTCTCCATGGAGTTAAGTTTTGAAAATTGTCTATTTCATACTGTTGTGAAAATTTTACACTTCTCATGACTTTTCCATGACAGAAAAGCCCCCTGGTCAATCAATTGAAAACTGAAACTGAAAAATCACAGACCCATGTTCATGGTGCTGTAGTGGGCTTTCTCAATTCTGAGAATAGACAGAGCTTTTGCAAAGGACCTGTAAAATAATGAAATTTAATATCCAAAGATTCTTTCTTCAATAAAATCATGTGCTACCTCATGCAGGAAACTTTTTCCAAAACCTTTTTTTTTTTTTAGAAATGTCTGTTTCCTCAAATTGCCACAGACATTTTTATGTCTGTATTTACTTTTTATTCCCAAGCCATGTTCACCCTCTCTTGCACGAGATTCTAAACTCCTTGAAGACAGGGACTCTTTTTTTAAATAAGCTTTGTCATTTTAACCCTAAAGCTTGATACATTGTCTTACACATAGCAGGGGCTAAAAAATATGCCAGTTGGATTAGCTATCGGGCAAGATTAAAAAAAAACAACTACAAAAAAACCCTTCAGTGCTAGTATAAACATTTGATTTCCTAAAGTATTAGATTTTCCAGCTTGTTGCAAACTGTGAAATTTTACGAGCAAAATAACAGGCTTATTATCTTAAACGTAATATAAACATGTGATTAAAGCAAATACTATATATTGAGATCCTCTTTGAGTCAGTTCAGTTTAATAGAGTTGGTATTCAAACTCAGATCTTTGTAATTCAACTCCAGAACTCACCTCAATTTCATGGTAAAGTAAATTTAATATTCAGATCTCTTATTCCTATGCTAAGGTAATCTCTAATTCTTTCATCTAATCCTAATACAGTATAGATCCATTCAAGCTTTCCATCATTACTGTTGCTCTTTTCTAGATACTTTCCAGATTATTTTATTTAGTAAACTGTTGTGCCCCAAACTGCATAGAGTACTCGAGATGTCATTTGAACAGGGCACAATACAAATTATCATCCTCTTTCCTCTCCTTCTCTCCCTTCCTACCCTAGTCAAGGACAATATGACTTTCTTAGTATAGTCTATGTTCCCTTTGACTTTTTGATTGCCATAGCACTCAGTTGACGCATATTGATTATCTGATACAATAAAACCCCTACGTCCTCTTAAGACAAAGTATTGTCTAATGATATTTCCCCATTTTATACTTATGAAGCTGATTTTTTAAACTGAGTATAAAGTTTTTAATGAATCCTTTTTTATTTCACTTTACTCAATTCATCCCAGTATTCTGGTCCGGAGGTATCAAACACCTCTGGCTTGCAGGCAAGAGTAGATTAAAACCAGATTAAAATGTGATGGGAAATATTTAAAAAAATAAAAAATAGGGTAAAACAAAGATAATATCATACTTTAAAAGTAATTCAACATGGAGCCTACGGGGATTTTTATGTATGAATTAGTGGCCTTCATTCTATTTGAGTCTGACATCACTGTTCTAGTTCATCAAGGCCCAAGATCTTTTTGGATTCTTATTGTCATCCAGCATGTTAGTTATAAGTTCCAGCTTTGTATCATCTGTAAGTTTGTCCAAGTGATTGATAAACTTGTGTTAAAGAACATGGGCTTAAACATGTTCTCTGAAGTTTGGTTCCAGTAATATCTTGGGCAAGTTATTTAATTTCCTTCAGCCTGAATTTTCTCATTAATAAATTAGAGGCAAGGGTGGGGAGTGGGGGAAGGAGTTCTTGCGCTAGTTGCCCTATACTGCCATCACTTGCAATTCTAAATTCATGATCTTATAGTACTTCTAGGTTGATATCAAAACACTAATATATTTTTATATGGTATATCTCCCATTATCCATTTTATTTCAGATATTACTGACAGTGGTAAAAGTAGTCATATCTTCCAGTTCTTTCAAAGATACAGTTCTTTAGGACTAGTGACCTAATTCAGCAAGCTAAGTGCTCTCATATTATATCCTTGTTTATATTTTGTATAAATAGTGGCTAATACATGCTTTTGTTCCATCCTTTTAAGTCCAAAAATAATTTTCCTTGACAGAGAAAGAAGAAAAACAAAAATAAGAAGCTCTGTATACTTTCTGTTATCCTTTATCATCCTATGCATCCCAAGCAGTAGTGTGATTCCTTCTTTGTCCCTGCTCTTTCCTCCAATATAATTAAAACCAACAAAACCTAATCAAACATCTTTGTTGTGGTCTTAGCTTTCCTCATGAGCCTCTGATCATTCTGAGTTCTAACATTCTGAATGTTGTTCATATATGTTTATTCAAAAGCTTTTGTATTCATTCTGAGTTCTCTGACAAGCAGTGTTGCCAAAGTTATAAGAGTTTTTGTCTCTCTCCATCTATTCTGGAGCAGGTCTTTCCTGCTCTTCTTTCTGACAGGCCCAGACTCTGGCCATCTTGCATTTAAGCTTTTCTCATTGTCATTTAGTTATCCAAGGTTTCACCATTCATAATTAGCATAGGCTGCTGCCCAGGAAAACTGCATTGACCTTCACTTAGATGGGGCCTGAGAAATAAAGGAGATTTGTTACCTTGGGGAATGGCAAGATATTTCTTAGCTTCAGATATATTGGTGCTATTGAACAGAATGAAATGCCAGATTATTTTTTAGAAGAATGTGGGTGTTTATGTTAAGAAAGCAGTCACACCAAAGATGTAGTCTCTTTTGAGTACTCAGAAGAAGCTAGTCTTCTTTAATAATGACCCCTATATAACCAAATCTAAATACTGACATAGAAGGTATTGTGTTCAAGTGGAAAAAGCAGGGGCTGGGAAGAAGAATGGGGTTCAAATCTTGCCTCTGACACTTATTTCTCTGTGACCTAGGGCACTTCACTTTTCCTGGGCCTCAGTTTCTTTGTCTGTGAAATGAGATGATTAGAATATCAAGGAATATGATGTCTCTTCTAGCTTTAGTTTTATGATCATGAGTTTCCTTTCTTTTCTTTTCTTCATTTTTGCCTTCCTCACTTTCTCATTCCCTCTCTCTTTTATTTCTTCTTTCCTTCCTTTCCTTCCTTTCCTTCCTTCTTTCCCTCCTTTCTTTCTTCTTTCCTTCCTTCATTTCTTCCCTCTTCCTTCGTTCCTTCCTTCCTTTGCTCTCTCCCATCTTTCTCCCATTTTCTCTCTCTGTCTCTTTCTCTTTTCTTTCTTTCTCTCTCTCTTCTTTCTTTTTTCTTTCTTTCTTTCTTTCTTTCTTTCTTTCTTTCTTTCTTTCTTTCTTTCTTTCTTTCTTTCTTTCTTTCTTTCTTTCTTTCATCTTCCTTTCTCCTCTGTCTCTTTTATCATAAGTCCTTTGGAATTAGGTAATTGTATTGCTGAGGATGGTTAAGTCATTAACAGTTGATCATCAAATAATATTGCTGTTACTGTATTCAATGTTCCCCTGATTCTGCTCATTTCACTTTAAATCAGTTCATATAAGTCTTTCCAGGTTTTTTTTTCCTGAAATCTCCTGTTCCTCATTTCTTATAGCAGAATAGTATTGTATCACAGCATGTAACACAGCTGATTCAGCCATTCCCCAATTGATGTACATCTCTTCAATTTCTAATTCTTTACCACCTCAAAAAGAGCTGCTATAAATATCATATAAATACCAGGTTGTTTTGATGATTACTACTTTGTAATACAGTTTGAGATCTGATGGGGTTAGGCCACCTGCCTTCCCATTTTTTCTTTTGCTTTGATTCATTTGATATTCTTGACCCTTTGTTCTTCTAGATAAATTTTGTCATTTTTTCTAGTTCTACAAAATAATTTTTGGTAGTTTGGTAGAAGCAAATTAATTAGGTAGAATTATCATTTTTATTATACTGGGTTAGCCTAACCATGAGCAATTACTATTTTTCCATTTGGTTAGTGCTGACTTTATTTTTGTGAAGTGTTTTGTCAATTGGGTTCAGATAGTGCCTGGCTTTGTTTTGGAAAGTATATGTTGCAAATGTGATAAAGTTGTTAATTATTTCAACTAGTTTTTAGTTGACTTTCTGGGATTCTCCAAATATATCATATCATCTGCAAAGAGTGATAATTTTGTTTCCTCACTGAATGTTCTAATTCCTTCAATTTCTTGTTCTCCTCTTATTGCTATAGCTAACACATCTAGTACAATATTGAATAATAGCAATGATAATGGGCATCCTTGATTCTCCTTTGATTTTTTTGAAAAAGCTTTCTATCTTATTCCCATTTCAGATAATGATTGCAAATGGTTTTAGATAGATACTACTTATCATTTTAAGGAAAGCTCCCTTTATTCTTATGCTTTCTAGTGTTTCTCATAGGAATGTGTGCCATATGTTGTCAAAAGCTTTTTTCTGTGTCTGTTGAGTTAATTATATGATTTCTATTGGTTTTGTTATTGATATGATCAATTATGCTGATAGTTTACTTACTATTCAATCAGCCCTTTATTCTGGGTATAAACCACACCTGGTCATAGTATATGATCTTTGTGACATATTGCTGTACACCTTTGCCAGAATTTTGTTTAAAATTTTTGCATTGATATTCATCAGGTAAATTGGTCTACAGTTTTCTTTCTCTGTTTTTGCTTTTCCTGTTTGAGGTATCGGTACAATATTTGTATTATGAAAGGAATTTGGTAGTCTTCTTTGCCTATTTTTCTAAATATTTTATATAGTATTAGAATTAATTTTTCTGTAAGAGTTTGGTAGAATTCACTTGAAATTTGATCTGTTCCTAGGGATTTTTTCTTGGGGAGATCATAGATGGCTTGTTCAATTTCTTGTTCTAAGGTAGGATTATTTAAGTATGCTATTTCCACTTCTATTAATCTGAGCAATTCATATTTTAGTAAATATTCATCCATTTTACTCAGCTTATTAGATTTACTGGCATATAATTGGACAGAATAGCTCCTAATAATTGCTTAAATTTCCTCTTCCTTGGTGGTGAATTTATCCTTCAAACTTCTGATACTGGTAATTTCATTTTTATTTTTCTTTAATCAAGTTAACCAATCCTTTATCTATTTTGCATGTGTGTGTGTGTGTGTGTGTCTGTGTGTGTGTCTGTGTGTGCATAAAGTGTTGCTATTTTTCTTTATTAGATTAATGATTAACAGAATTTAAGTGACTTGCCCAGTGTCACACAGCTAGTAAGTGTTTGACATCATATTTAAACAGATCTCCCTGGCTCCAGTCCCAGCCCTCTAACCGCTAAGTTATCTAGCTGTCTACAAAGACATCGACAACCCTGCCCTCAAGGAGCTTATATTTTATTATGGTAATACAAGGGAAAGAGACAGGGAGAGAACAAGCATTTATATAGCACCTAATATGTGTCAGATACTATGCTAAGTGCTTCAAAAATATCTCATCTAATCCTCACAACAATCCTGGGAGGTGGTGCTTTTATGATCTTTATATTACAATTGAGGAAACTGAGGTAAATGGAGATTAGGTTACTTATCTAGCTAATAAGTGTCTGAGACTTAATTTGACTCCAGTCCTGGTAATCTATCTACTGTACCACTTAGATGCCTCATGGACATATCAGAAGATACAATATTGATAAAAGTTAATACCAGATCTCTTGGGGAAGAGGCAGTAACACTGGGGTGAATCGGGAAAGGCCTCATAGGAAGTAGTCTTTCAGGCTGACCCTTGAAGGAAGGCAAGGTTTCTGCTAAGCAGAGGTTTTTGAAAAATGTTTTTCAGATTCAGGACAAAAGCCTGTGTTAAATCATAGATTTGAGAGATAGACTATAGTGAGGGATAGCAAGCAGGCCAGCTTATTTGGACTTCTGAGCAAATGAAAGTGAGCAATGCGTGATTAAGCTCAAAAGATAAATAAGCCAAATTATGAAGGAATGTAAATGTTAAACAGAGGAGATTATATTTTGTCTTTGAGGCAATAGGGAGCTACTCCAAATTCTTGAGTTAGACAGTCTAACATGTACTCCAGGAAATACCTGAAGAAAACAATGATTTATTATTTCAAGAATTTGTGGGGTGCAGCTAGGTGGCACAGTGGATAGAGCACTGGCCCTGAAGTCAGGAGGACCTGAGTTCAAATCTGGCCTGAGACCAAACACTTGACACTTACTAGCTATGTGACCCTGTCACTTAACCCCAATTGCCTAAAAAAAACTAAAAAAAATAAAATATGAAAAAAGTAAGTTGTGGACATCTTGGTGTGAGTATTCTCTTAAACTGATGGTTTTTCCAACCACCATACATCTTAGTAGACTGTCTTCATGATTTTCTAGGGACAAAAACATTCATATTTGGTGGCCAACCATCTAGTAATGAGTTTATCCATATGTAGTTAGGTTGGACCTTGGACAGCAGACATATTATCTGCTGTGAAAATGGTCATTAGTTGCCTTTCCAGCTGAATAGAATCTTCCAGAATTCATGCATCACTGGCCTAGACAACAACAAATCCACATTACCAGGCCTCAAAACAAAGTTTTAATGGTGATGAAAATTTTCACTGGTAAACATTTCCAGAAATAAAGATATATCTGAAAGAAGAAAAAAAAGGCGAAACCTGATACAAACAAAAAGCCCAATTTAGAAGTTCCAATCAATCTTTCACTTTGTTTGAATTGCAAAAATGACACCAAGTTTTTACATTCAGTTGAAACATTTTGACTTTCTTTCCCTGAGATTTTTTTTTCCTGCTTGTATAAAAAAGACAGGCTAATGATATCTGCCCTCTACTTATATTTCTTAGATATGTGTAGGGGTTTAAATTATAAAAATGCTTGCTTAAACTGAATATTCTTATGTAATCTAGAAATTGATTAATTTTCAAAGTTTGGTGCTGGGATGGAGAACTTTTGCTTGTCATAGCCATGATTTTTAGCTCTGATAAATGTTTGCTTTGTTTATAATTTTCAATGGGTATGCCTGTCCTAATGGCACAGTTAAAAGTTGAATCTGCAAAGTTAGAATGAAGTCTTGACAATGCCCTATTGAGAAAGTACATAAGCTAGCCCATGATGATGCTAATGTAAAATGCCAAGTGCTGTCACTCTGGAAGGCATAGTGAGCCTGATGCAGACAGCAGGGAATAACGACACATTTTGAAAGCTGACAAAGGAAAAACAAATGCATTATGTATAGCCAGAGAAGAATGTGAACTGCAGCATCTTCAAAGAGCTGGCTTTGAAACCTGCTGTTTAGCAACCTTGTCAGTGACACATTAAAGCTAATGTGGGTGAGATCTATGTTCCAGGCAGACCTGATCGACCTTAGTGTCTTCATTCTGTAAAACCTAGTTAGCCTACTGGAATGAATGCTACCTATTTTTAATAAAGTACCTTCTTTCATTTTGTGTATGAAACAACTGTTCCTAATAGGGTTAGAACTCCATTTCTTTTAAAGGCATTCTAAGATCTTTTATCAACTCACCTCTTAGCCATTTTTAAGGTCAATGTAAACCTATGTAATCCTTGAAAAGCTGACAAACCAGTTATTGCTATTTCTGTAGCAAATGGTTTTTATTCTTTGTTTTGTTAATATCATGGGACATACTGAAACATGTGGCTGTTAGGAGCCTTCCTTCTACTGCACTATATTTTAAACATCTCAGCAAAGAACAGGATACTGAGAGTTGGCCTGGTTATGCTGTAAGTATGAGTACAATGGGGCATTGTTTGTTAATTGAGGAAGACATTCGGAGCAACAATTTTCAAAATTCCTGACAAACTCCTTGCAAGTAGTCAGGATTTTTCCTATTTCTGTTCTGCTTGAGGAAAACTAGGGCATAGGAGGGTTAAGTGATTTACCTAGGGTCACAGAGTACAACACAAAACACCAGAATTTAACTTCAAGAGATGAAGTCCTTGATCTGTTATTGAGTCAGCTGCGTCACTCTGAAGCTGAAAGTAATATACAATCTGTAGCTTTGTAACCCAAGGATGACCCTGAGTACTTATTCTAGCAACCTGTAAATAAAATAATATGACCTTGGTCTTGGGGGCTGGTCTCCTCTAGCAAGAGTCTGCATAGAAATGTAAAATTTGTATTTTTTTTAAAGTATTATACTAGCAACAATAAGGTATATATGGAACCAGTGAAAATTTCCTTTTGTTGATATAGTAATGTGTTTAGATTTTGATCATGAGGTTTTAACTCCCTAAATAAAAGGATTGTAGAGTCTCATCAGTCTTTGTTTTATTCTCTGGAATTGTCCATTGTTGCTTTTTGGGAATGATTGCCTACCTTAGTGATCACCAAACACTTTGGATCATACACCTTTCCAAACATTTTTTTTTTCTCCTTTGTAGCTATACTCACGTGGGGTGGGGTGAGATTTTCCTAATAGTACTTATACAGTTGTTGATACGGGTACCCAGATTGAAGTTTATTATGACTGCCCAGAGGGACTGACAACTGGCTCAGAAAGGAGCAAAGTGGGGAATTTGCACAGGAATGGGAGGTGGTGTTGGGCTGTAATGGATAAAAGGAAGGGGTGATTTTGTTGGAGAAAAGTCTCCACAACTGCCTATCGTCCAAAGGATGGGATGTAACCCATCCCATCACTCTGATTGGCTGATCATACCATATTGGTCTCACCATGGACCCCACTTTTCAGACCACTGGCCTATCTATGCCTTCACTACTCACCTTAAGCATTCCTTCCTTTCAAAGCATCCACCAATATGCTGCTGTGGGTAGAGACTACTAGGGCAAGCTAGTTTTAAGCAAGTGACTCAAAAATTAATGAGACTCCCTGAGGCTACCTAATCTCCCTAGGGGGATTCAAAGTAAGAACACTAGTCTGGTGTGAACATTCTACTGACTTCTGTGGCTGGATAATTTTTTAGTAGGACTTACTCTACTGACCTTCCTGACAATTTCAAGCACTGGGGTAACAAAATGAGACAAAGATAGAAGGTGCTAAAATAATAGAAAATACTTAAGTACTGTGGTAACAGAAACTGCAAATCCACTAGAGAAGACAATCCACTAACTGGGAAAAAAATACAAATTGTATTACTTTGCAAAACATTCTTTAACATTATTTACATTGAATAAATGGATAGGATGGCCTGGATGTTTCCTAAGGTTTCTCCCACCTGTAAAATTCTATTTGAATATAAGTGAAGATTTTTTTAGAAGCAGAAAATTTTTGCACATCCATCCCCATCAACAATCACAGTTAAAATGGCAAATTCAGTTATGTGATATGATAACAGAATAAGCCCCAAATGCACAGTGAGATTGCTGTTCTATGGGTTCATAGCTAGTATTGTCCATTAAGAGCAAATTGCTCTTTGGACCTCAGCTTTCTCATATGCAAAATGGGGAGATTTAATTTGAATACCTGTAAAATTACATGATCTTGATCTTGCAAAATATTGGAGAAGCTAATCACATCAAGATAAGGAGGAAATAATAAAGAATGAACTTAATGTAGTTTAGATCCTCAAACTAGGCATTTATAAACCTTTGGATAGAAAAGGAAATTGGTAAATTATCTCATCTTTGCAGGCATGAAAGCAGGTGTTTTGATATAAATTTTTCATAAGTTAAATGCAACAAGTCAAGAGTAATTGGTTAAGGATTTAATGAGTATCAGGCACTGAGCTAATTTTGAGGAATACAAATACAAGCAGAAAGAACAACAGTTCATGTCCTCAAGTAGCTTACTTTCTAATGGTTAAATATAATTCAAGGAAACTGAAAAGTGGATGTGGGAGGAAGGGCATTGTAGAGAAAGTCTGAAAAGTTAGGTGATTAGTGAAGACAGGGCTGGTCTGAGTATTCTTAAAGGGAGATTTCTGGGGCAAATAAGCCAATCAGAGAATGGGAACACAAGGAAGGGGAGACTTCCAATGTGAGAAACAGAGGGGTAGGGTGAGCTTCCAGGATAAAGAGGTTTCTGTACTTTGCAGAAAATTTTCGGAGCCAGAAGTGCAGCCTGAAGAGGCTGGTTGGGCATCTCATGAGCTTACTTATGCAATACTATACTAATAACTTGTCATTAAAGTGTAAGAATGAAATAACTCAATTATTAATGCCACAATAGTCCATAAGAGGCTAAGTCAGCATCCTATGTTGTCTGGAAAAATTTAGTATGATTTTCAAGAAGAGTTGCAAAATAGTTTTGTATTTAAAAAATGTAGTTTAATTTAACAAAGTATTCAATGCTTCAACACTTCAAACACCTCTAATATAATTTCATTAGTGTAAGTAATTCTCTCCAAAAAGGTCAATAAGTTACCTTATCTCACAGAGATACTTTAAATCTTAACTTGACTGGTTCTTAGATAGCTGAAATAAAGACTATTCTTAGGTCTATACACAAAGCTTTTTCAACTTTGTTGGACCATTCAGCAGCTAGAGGCAGCTAGGTGGCACAGTGGATAGAACACTGGAATCAGGAAGATGAGTCCTCCTGCCTTCAAACCCAGCCTCAGACACTTACAAGCTGTGTGACCCTGGGCAAGTCACTTAAGTGAATTTGCCTCAGTTTCCTGATCTGTAAAATGACCTGAAGGAGGAAATGACAAACCATTCTGGTATCTTTGTCAAGAAAACCCAAATGGGGTCACAAAGAGTCAGACATAACTGTAAAATGACTGAACAGCAAGAAAGACCATTCAGAAGCTTCCAAGTGTGAATATATCCTTTAAGAACACAGAACCACCTCTACACTAGGATGACAGATAGGAGTAGGATTCTAAAGGAGAAGCAAGATTATTACGTTAGAGAGAAAAACAATAATACTTGTTCATGTAAGCATACCAATGTAGATCACATAGATCATAGCAGGTGAGCTGTAAAGTTATCCAAGCGTTTAAAATAAGATGATGATGTTATACAAGGGCAGTCTAGTGAGAATGCTACTTTAGAGTCAGAGGACCTAAGTTCAGATCTTATATTTTCAACTTATCTGCCTGTGTAACCTTCAACCTTCTTTTTACCTCAGTTTCATCTGTATAAATGAGAGAGTTAAACTAGATGACTTCTAAGATACTTTCCAGCTTCAAATCTCTCATCATGTAATATTGTTCACATTTGGATTAAAAAAAAAATTAAAATGAAAGAAATTTTAAAAAGAAAAAAGAAAAGAAGATTTATTATTTTAATACTACAGAGAGCTATGATTTTATTTGTGTGGTTGCAGCTTTCACTGACATAAATGTGGTAGGCCCTTTTATGCTTAAGTAGATGAGCTTTCCCAGTCATTGTGACCAAGAAGAAATTATAAGTCGGTTCCCAACTACCTGATAGTAAGTGTCACTAAAATTAAGTAGGCCAATCATGAAATGCCAAAGACACAATCCATCCCTGTGGCCATGTTGAAAGACTTTTTACCTGATAGAATCTACAACAACTGAAACATTTTTTGACATATCCATCAGAAGCCCAGAGTCATCTTCATTTTAAGACATTGACTTAAGTATTCAATGGAGGGAATCTGACTGCTAATATGTAATCTGCATTGTCTATGTGACTGGGAACATAGGGTAGATAAATAATTATTTTTCAAAGGCACTTATATTCACCTTAGTTTCAGACATAGAAACACACCAACATGCCAAAACTTGCCCAGATTATGACCATTCCTGGGCTTTTTCCAATTTATCTAAACTAGTCAAGCATGGAGTTATTTCATCTTTCCTTCTAAATGCAAGAAATATTACATTTGATTCATAAAGATGGAAAAAAGGGACTTAGATGCTGTGGTTCTGGGTAAAAGATTTTTTTTTTTTAAATTTAGTAGCATTACTAGGCCTTTTTGGATAACACAGCAATATAATCTGCAAGTAAAGCTACTAGAAAATAATATAGCCACCCAAATATAGTACCCTATTAAAAATTGGTCATTATAGCTTTCATAAGAATCTCTCTCTTTAGAAAAGTGCCCCCAGAGTATCTCATAATCACAGATGGTCAGGGAATGGGTTTTATTCCTGATCTGAAATACAATACTTTTGTTAAGACTAGGCTTTCTGACATCATGCTGTGACCTTATTCCATTAGTGACCCTGAGGAAAGGGAAACAAACCAGCTACTGACCCCAAAACATACTTGGTGGCAGTTCTTACATATGGCTTGGAGCTCTCCAATTCAGGAACTGATCCTCCTTAAATTTCTGTGTGATGGAAATATTTTTCAAATGCAAGCTGCTATGACTGCAGGCAACTTTTAATTACCCACCAAGGGGGAAAAGGCTCTCTTACCAACATGTTTCCCCTTTCTTCATTTGGCGAAAAAAGGTTCAAGGGAAAAAGTGTAGTGGGGATGAACAAGTATATGAGTTCCAAAAACAATGCCTTGGGTTCTTTAACAAAATAAAAATAAAATGAAATAAATGAATTGCTAGATTCAAACTCAGAGAGTTTTATGGCCCCTAATTACCTTGAAAACCATTGAAGCTATACAATGTGCCAGATCCACAAGAACTAGCTGCCTTCTCTCCCCCCACTACTGACCTCCTCTCCCCACTCTGCATTACTGAGCTAGATTCTCCAAGTAGGTAAACTCCACTTGGGAATTTTCATTTTGATGAGATTGGAATATTTAGACAATGACAGCTTTAGTTTCCCCTAGTTCCCACCAATCCCCATCTAGTTCCTAAACAATGGAGTAAGAAGCTTTCAAAAATGCAATTAACTGTTATGAAGCCCTGAAAGAGTGAATGTGTCTTCAGAACCTTGTAGCTTCCTACAGCAATAATAACAGTTTGCATTTACATAGTTCATTATATAAGCATAAGCTTTTCTCATAAGCACCTTGTGAAGAGAACAATACAAGTGTTGCTTGTATGCTTGTCTTAATTCTCATTTTACAGATGAGGAAAATAAAAGGGCTACAAACAGTTAAATGACTTACACAAGGTCACTTAGTTTGTAAGTCCCAGAAATAGAATCAAAACCTAGATTTTAATTAAGCTGTTAAAAACCAAGCCCCTTAGTTACAGTACATTAGTGAGTAGGGCTAGGCCTGACCAAAGAAACTCCACTACAACACATCATAAAGCTGTCAGACACCCTCAATTCAGTTAGCTTTTCTCAAAATTTGGGCTGTTACTGAACCTAAAGGCTTCACTTTTATATTTGTCTTTGAGTAAGTTTCACTTAAACTCTCCCTACCTGTACTTGACCATTATCTTTAAACGTTATCAAGAATCTAGCTTTCCTATGTCTTACTTCAGGTTTTGTAAGATGCTGCATACAATTCATAGAACTCCTGCTTAGACCTTCTACTGACCTGATGATTCTTTCTTACTTCTGGGCTGACATACTTGCTTTCATGTGTTGGGTGCAGGGCTATGCTTACATTGCTTTGCTCAGTCTGCCCCATGGACCAACTTAAACTCAAACCATCACCCAGCTGGTCTCATTGAAAAGGAAAATAATATCCAAGATGTGATTAGTATTAAAGTTTTCCAGGCTCTTTACAAAACAACTTTGTTTGATGAAAGCCAGACTACTTGAATCAACAGAGAAGAGGATTAGACAGAAAGCAGCACGTATCAGGTGAGTCAAACCACCTACCATTACTTTAACCACTGATTCCCTCATACCCTATTGAAGACAGTTCAGACTTCTGAAGAAAATACTTTGGAATAGCAACATTTCCAGCCCCATGTCCACAGCCAACATCTTGTGAGGCAACCTCTGAGAAGATTCAGCCTAGCAATTGTTCCTGCCACATCTATTAAAGGCCCAGAAAAGAAAATTCTTGTCATTAAAATTCTTGCTACTGTCAAATGGTTCAAGATCAGAAAATGATATAATTTGGTTAGTAGAAATTACATTAAAGAAGATGCATTACCATGTGTTTTACCACCACACTTTAAGTACTGTGGGACTTTTCTATCAGATTTGCAACCAAAACTTCTCATATGTTTTGTTTCTCCCATTAGAATGTGAGCCCTGAAAGAAATTACTATTTCTCTCTTATGTTAATAATTAGTTATGGAATTAGGACCAAGAATTTTCAGAAGTCTAGGTTGTTCACTCTTTGAAGGGCATTGATGTTGAATGAGATCGATTGAATCCCTGGGATACATGCTTTTTGATCCCAGGTAGGAGGTACCATGCGACTAGAAAACCTTACAAAGAATTTAATCTAAGATGAATGCTGGCCCATCATGTTCCACTCAGCCAGATCTCAATAAAGGTGGACCCCCTTTTCTCTGGATAACCCTGGGCAAGGGGGATTGTCTGGATGAGAAAGGAGTCCCTTGGTCCAAGACTCAGGAATCAGTGTCATGTCCCCCAACCCCTCATTAGAATGGGTCTACCTGTCATTCTAATATCCATTCTCTTATTGCTAGTTAACCAGTCAGAGTCAATTGCCATCCTCAGGAATACCCACTCTTCCAAAAGCATATAAGCTTTGAGTGGGTTTCATGAGGGTTCTTTTGCATTTAAGAATGCCACCAACCCCTTTTATTATTTAACTGATAGCATGATTAATAAATTGATTAATTACCTAGAAATAATGTCTTTTTTGGGGAGGAGCAATTGGGGTTAAGTGACTTGCCCAGGGTGATACAGCTAGTATCAAGTGTTTGGTCTGAGGCCAGATTTGAACTCAGGTCCTCCTGACTTCAGGGCCAGTACTCTATCCACTGCGCCACTTAGCTTCCTCTGAAATGATGTCTCTTGAATCTTTTATAGGTCACAGCCCCATGAAAATAGAAATTGTCTTACTTTTCTATTTGTATCCCCAGGGCTAAGTGCAGTATTTAATAAATATTTAATTAATTTATTCATGCTCATGAATGGGCAGTTCATGAAGAAGTCAAAAGGATATGGTACATTACAAGATTATCAATTGTTTACCTGATATTGACAAATCAATAAGATTATTTCTACTTTATGATATTAATTTTAAAGGTTTTGCAAGTCATGAGAATCCCAGAGCTAAAGCTAGTCTGGGACCTCTGTGGCCTCACCCAGGACAGTAGATGTGTCTGAAGACTTGGGTGAGCTAAAAGTGAACATATTCCTGGAACTTTCATAGGTGGGACAACAGGATTTCAAGCATTGGAAGTGTGTGTGTGTGTGTGTGTGTGTGTGTGTGTGTGTGTTGAAGGGGACAAAGATGGAAGACAAGGGAGGGCCCCAGTGAAAATAGAGGTAGCAAGATACCAATTCACAGTAAGTTACCATGGCAAACAGGAGAAAAAGTCTTAGACATAAGCAAAAGGTCTAAAATGTCTGAAATCATAATAGGCAGATTTGACACCTGTTAATACTAATGACATTTTTCTTCTCTCAGTCTTTTCTTAACAGCATACTATCTAGATTCCAGTCATATAATTCTATGAAAATTACTCTCTCCAAAATTAGTAATGATTCTTTAGTTGCCCAATCTGACTCCTTTGCTGATTCTACCTCTAAATCACTCCCTTTAACCTATCTGTCCTTCAGGATTCTATCCTAGGCCTTCTTCTCTTGTCCCACTACAGTACTTGATCTCATCAGCCATGGATTCAATTACCACGTGCTTTATTGATTTTTCTCCAATCTATCTATCATGCTTATAGCTCTCTGCAGACTTCCAATCTGATACCTTCAGCTACCTTTCAGATGTTTCAAACTAAATATCCAGCAGACGTCTTAAACTTGTTATGTGTATAACTGAACTCATTTTCTTATTCTTAAACTCTCTCCTTTTTCTATCTTCCTTATATTACAGTAGAGAACAATACCATTATCCCAGTTCTTCAGGCTCGCAATCTAAGAGTTATACATGACTCACCACTATTTCTCATCCCCAATGTCCAAGCTGTTCCCAAGACTTGTTGATTTCACCTTTGCTATATCTCTCAAAGACACCCTCTTCTCTTCTCTGACATAGCCACCACTGTAACACAGGACCTTATCACCTCAGGTCTGTATTATTGCAATACCCTGCTGATGAGTTTGCATTCCTTAAGTTTCTTACAAATCCACTTATCCTCCATTTAGCCATTAAACTGATCTTTAGAAAGTGCAGGTCTGACCACATCACATCACGCCCCTCAATAAACTCAAGTTGTTCCCTATTTCCTCCAATATCAAATACAAAATGCTCTGACATTAGTCTTTTCACACCTTTCTACCAGACAGGTAATCTTTGATACAGGGACTCTGGCCTCCCAACTGTTCCACAAACAAGACACTCCATTTATCAAATCCAGGTCTCATCCAGGACAGTAGATGGTGTCTGAAGACTTGGTGAGCTAAATGTGAACATATTCTTGGAACTTTCACAGGGTGTGTGTGTGTGTGTGTGTGTGTGTGTGTGTGTGTGTGTGTTGAAGGGGACAAAGATGGAAGAGAAAGGAGGGCCCCAGTGAAATAGAGGTAGCAAGATACCAATTCACGGTAAGTTACCATGGCAAACAAGAGAAAAAGTCTTAGATTTGAGCAAAGGTCTAAAATGTCTGAAATCATAATAGGCACATCTGACACTGGTTAATACTAATGGCATTTTTCTTCTCTCAGTTTTTTCTTAACAGCATACTATCTAGATTCTGGTCATCCTCCATGCCTGGAATGTTCTCCCTTCTCTGTTCCACCAACTGATCTCAGTTCCTTTTAGGCCTCAACTAAAATCCTTTCTTTGACTGGAAGCCTTCTCCAATCTCTCTTAAATCTAGTGTCTTTCTTCTGTTAATTATTTCCTGTTCATCCTCTATATAGTTTGCCATATAGATTTGTGTTTTTATGTTGTCTCTCCCACTATATTGTAAACTCTTCTAGGGCAAGGACTGTCTTGCCTTTTCCTTCCTTCCTCCCTCCCTCCCTCCCTCCCTCCCTTCCTTCCTTCATTCCTTCCTGCCTTCCTGCCTGCCTTCCTTCCTTCCTTTACTTCTTTCTTTCTTTCTTTCTTTCTTTCTTTCTTTCTTTCTTTCTTTCTTTCTTTCTTTCTTTCTTTCTTTCTTTCTTTCTTCCTTTCTTCCTTCCTTCCTTCCTTTCTTTCTTTTTCTTTCTTTCTTCTTTCTTCCTTTCTTCTTTCTTTCTTTCTTTCTTTCTTTCTTTCTTTCTTTCTTTCTTTCTTTCTTTCTTTCTTTCTTTCTTTCTTTCTTTCTTTCTTTCTTTCTTTCTTTCTTTCTTTCTTTCTTTCTTTCTTTCTGTCCCTAGCACTGAGTACAGTGTCTGACATGGAGTAAATGTTTAATAAATATTTATGCAGGTTCAGTTAAATAGCTTATCAGAAGAAAAGTAGGGTGGGACAAATTTAGTAAGTTTTACTTAGATTTAGAGACTTATACTTGTTTTTAAAGAGGCACTTTCCTATAAGCTACTGCTAAGATGTAGAGAGATGAAAAATAGGAAGATAAGACAAGTAAGCACATTGACAGATTTCTGACCTTTGTTTACAACAATATTCCCACAAAACTGCTTTGGAAAATAATTTTGTTTCCTGTCTTTTATTGTACATGGGTGGGGGATAGATGGGATGGACACCAGTGGAAATCTTGAGCCTATGCAGTTGTATTGGACTTTTCATTCTAACATAAGGTACAAGCAGGGATATGCTGCGGCCAACATCAACTAACTCAGAGAGCCAATTCTTAAATTCTAAGTGGGAACATTTGTACCTTGGAAACAGCAAACACTCTAAATCAGGGCTTAATTTATTTTTTGATGATTGTCTAGATTTAAGAAAGTGACAAAGAAAATCTTAATAATGAAAATTAACCTCAAAAGTATGTTGTGAATGTTATTTTTTTCAGAGTGCCAGTTGCTAAACATTTACAAGCATACCCATAGCTAGAAGTTTTATGATATACCCCCCGTTCTCAATGTAATCACAAAATGCCATCAAACATAATGAAATTTTAAATTGTGTAAAAAAGGAAGTTTCCATCCTCTCCTCAGAGTAATCACTGAAGACCCATAGACCTCTAATTAATCAAGAAATAACAAATAAACGAGATATAGGTCCTGAATCAATTTGAACTGTATAGACTTTTGGTCATTAGATGAAAGCATAAGTAGCCACAAAGGAAATATCTTGCTAACAGTTGAAAGAATCAGGCATTAGTCTGGGCCTATGTCTAACACAGTATATCAGTTAGGAATCACTCATGCCAGCAGCAGGCCAAGTGACTGGTGGTTTGATCTAGTGGTGAAGGACTCCTGATAGGTAATTGCCCACGATTGCAGGAGAGTTAGTTGTACCACTCTACTGACCAGGTGATAACTTTCTGAACTTTGAAAGCTCAGGAGACGGAAAATATTCACTAGAGCTGGTAACAGTGTGCTTGCAGCAGTGGTATCTAAATAGCATCTGTATTAGGAGCTAAAAAAAAAAACATGGGAAAAAATAGGTTAAGAAAAGGCACCTTCAGGATGCTGCAAAGGCACATAAATGACAGATGCACATGAATATAGTCCCATTGATGTGATTCAACAAGGGGAAAATTACCTTTGGTCAGCATTGCAAATCACTACATCCTGTTAAGATTAGTTGTTGATCCCTTCAGGGATCAGACCCCAGAGGTTTCTGGATATCCCTTGATAGTAAACTAATCTTAGCACCCCTGTCACCTCTGGATGTATTTCCATGGCAGTCACCTAACTTTGAACTCAATGAGATCTGGCAGCTCCGCTTGAAGAATTTCAGATGCAGCATATTTGCTGCCTGATTCCTTGAATACATGAAACATTTTTATTTAGGAAAAGCATTGTGAAATAATTGTTCTTGGAGCCACAAAAGACCTGAGTTGAAGTTGCTGTTCTCCTGCTTTCTAGCTTTGGAAACCCGAGAAATTTCTCCTTGCTGAGCAGTAGCTTCCACATCTGTAAAATGGTTTTAATGAGCATCAACTACTTCATGAAATTTTTTGGGGGAAAGTGATGTATAAAGCTCAAATCCCTATGTAAAAGTGATTAATTACCATTGTTTAGCTGTAATCTGAAAATTTCTTACATTTATTCTTTAAATTTGTGTAATATATTTTATATAAATATTTACTAAAAACAATAGCAGCCTATTGTGAATGAAAAGTTGCATTTAAGACTACATAATAATTGTTTAGGAATAAACCACTTTTATACTTAGAGTGCTTCAGGTTTAGCATTTGTGATATGTTCTTTCAAACGAAGTATTAGGTGGAACAAATTAACCTCATTCCATAGCACTGAGGAAATGTCAGTTCTGGCTTTCCCTGCTGACAGGCTACTGAACACATTTATGGCCACTTTAGAACTTGAAAGTGTTCTACAATAGGAAGCCAAAATCAGTGGGTACTGAGCATTGCATTTTAAAAATCCAATTTAGTATTAATTAAAATATCTACAGAGAAATAGGTGCAAGCTGAACTTTACATACTTTTATGGGAAGACTGTAGATTTGAATAATTTCTTTTGCATCTTTAGAATGAACTTTGAATCATAAAAGTCTACTACTTTTCACATGTGTAATGATGCTAGTCACTTTTATTAGGTGTAATAATAATCACTATAAATATTTATAAGGTACCCCTTTCCCAAAGGCCTCTGGGTACCTAGCACATTATTAAAAATGTGTACATGTATTAACAGTAAACAAGATGACAGCTTAGTTACTTCTAGTGTAGTTTTAGCCAAAACAAACTCAAAATTGAAGAAAAACAATCCCGCAACAATATTGATTGGAAGATGAAATTAAAACACCTTGAGCAAAACCAATGAGATGCTATGCCTGTATTCTTAACTTCCGTATAATGTAGAACAGAAGTGTCAAACACATAACCCACAACACTCCTGAGTGTAGCCCAAACCACATTAAAATGTAGTTCCTATCTGATTTTAATGTGTTGAATGTATTAATATAAATAAATAAATACATACATACATACATACATACATACATAAATAAATGAATGAATAAATGAATGAATAAATAAATAAATAAATAAACAAACAAACAAATAAATAAATGTGTGGTTTTCTAAGTCAATATGTGGCTCACAGGGATACTTCTGTATGGTTTAGTGGCCCACCATTTATATTTGAGTTTGATATCATTAATGTAGAACATTTCAAAATAACAGACCATCAAAAGAAACATACTTATTCCTGGTCCCACTCTTCTGCAAAACTGATTAAAATTATATGAAGAAAGTGACTAAAATTCCCACATTATTTGATGTAGAGATTTCATTGCTTGGCACACACCTCAAAGAATTTTTTGACAAAAAAGAAGGGTCCCTTATGCAGTCTACAGAAATATTTATAGCAGAAATTTTTGTAATAACAAAGAGCTGCAAACAAAGTAGTTGTTTATGAATTGGGCTATGAATGAATATACTCTGCTACATTGATGTAAGGGAAGAATACAGAGAAGCATAGGAAAACTCATATGAACTAATAGAAAGTGAAATAGGTAGAACCAGAAAAACAATATAAGCAATGATTAGACCAATATACATAGAAAGAACAACAACAATAAAGCAAACAAAATGGGATGCTTTGCAATGACAATGGCCAGTACCTTCTTCTCCTTTTTGCTGAAAGGGGTATGATCTGGGTATGGGATATTGTATAGTGTTGTATTTTATTTTGTTGTTGTTGTTGATATGTTGGTTAGTTTTCCTGAACTCTTTTCTCTTTCTTCTTTTTTTATAGGGGATTGTTCTCTGGGAAAGGAAAGTGGGAAACATAGATTGGGAAAAATATAATGAAAAAAACAAGTTATGAATAAATATTTATTTAAATAAGACATACATTTTTATTCTGGTGTATCAAAATTATGTCAGTTGATGAACAATGTTTTCAACCTGTGTAATCAGTCCTTTTGCCAGTAGGACTTAGGGTACTATTAGCTGTCAAACTGGCTCATTATTTCCCTTCAGGGTTGTTCTGAGAGTCAAATTAGATGTTATTTGTAAAGAATCATGTAAACCTTAAAGTGAGGTACACAGAGTAGCTGTTATTTTTTTAATTGATGCTGTTAGTTATTTTAGAGGTAAAATGATATGGTTGACATACTACCCCATGGGAATAAGGAGGCTGGTGCGCTATTCTTTACCATTCCATTTAGGCTGTTATCTCATTATTTTATTTCCTCCTCCTTTATAGAGGCTAATTAAAGAAAAAAAAATCATCAAAATTAGTAGGGCATACAAACACACACACATGTCCCTGGATGTATGTCTCTCTGTGTTTAAGTTTTTAGCTCTTTAAAATGAAGGCATTACAAAAAAAAATCAGTTCATAAAGTTCTGTAAATATTAACTACAAGATCATTGTTAAAATGTGGACATTCCATTAAAGCTTAACTATTAATGATTTTTTGTAAAGCATATGTTCTCAATATCTTAACCTTGGATTTTTTTTTTTTTATTGCTCCTACAGGTATCAGACTTCTACGTCTTCATGTCTTTGCACAGATATCATCTCCTCTGTCAAGAGCTACGTATAGCTTATATATTGATTTATCTCACACAGTGTCTAGCACATCACCACACATAAAATAGATGCTACATAAATATTTGGCGAAGAAATAAATACATAAATGATGAACTGGTTACCCTCACTTGTTACCTTCATGTAGTGTAACTTAATGATAGAAGTCTGTATGATTGGGAAATATTGTGGTCTAAAAGAAAGAACTCTGAGTTTGAAGTAAATGGATCTGTGTGGGCTCCCTTCCTGAGATTTTATGATCTTTAAGGTCCCCTCCAACTCCAAATCTTATGAACCTATGAGAAATATTAGTGGAATGATTGAATAAATAGTATTCAGCCACCATTTACTAGTTACCTGCTCTGTGCAAAGTACTCTGAAGGGCTTTGCAAGGAACAAAAAGCTAATAATAATGTGAATACTAAAAATTCATATTTTATTTTAAGGTTTGCATAGCCACTAAGAATATTATCTTGTTACATGAGTTAATATAACAAGATATTAAAACATCATTCTCATCATTGGTCTACACATCTTGTGACTAGAAAGCTTCAGTCTGGGGAAGATGGTAGCATTCACTCAAAGGAGACAAGATAGTCTCTGACAAAGTGACAATGATGGTGAATGTGTGCAGAAATAAACGCTTCCTGAGTTCACACATGGATAATAAATACAGATCAGTTTTGAATAAAATTGAATGCAATTTCATATATTCAGACCTGCACTTTAAGAAGATCAATGTGACAGCTAAGTGGAAGGTGAACTGGAATGTGGAGAGACTTGAAGGAGTTAGACCAATCAGTAGATTATTGCAAAAGTGCAGGTGTAAGGTGATGAGGATCTATACCAGGGTGGTAGTAGTGTTAGAGGAGAAAAAGGTTATATACCGAAGATGTTAAAAGGGTGAAAATCAACAGGAACAGATTGGATATGGGGGGGATCAATGGAGGACAGTAAGGATTCCATGATGACACCTAGGTTGCTAGGCTAGGTGAATGGGAGGATAGTAGTGCCTTCAACAATAATAGAGAAATCTGGAAGGGGAGAGGATTTTAGTTGGGGGTGGGATATAGATAATGAATTCAGCTTTGGATATCTTGAGTTTATGATATCTATGGGATATCTTGTTTGGTATGTAAAATGAGTAGGTGGAGATAAGAATTTGAAGGTTAGGTCAAAAGTTAGGGCTGGATAAGTAGAACTGAGAATCATCACCATAGAGATAATGATTGAATTCATGAAATCTTATGAGATCATCAAGTGAAATAATATAGAGTGAGAAGAGAAGGGGACCCAGAATGGAGTGCTGTGCAATACTCACCATTAGGGAGAGTAATCTGGCAAATGGTCATAGAATTGTTTGAAAAATAAGAAGTGACAGAATTTTAAAAGACATCTTTTAATTTCAAAAGAGAAAAAAAAATCAACCAAATTCAACACCTCCATTTCTAAATATAACCCTAAGTAAAGAACATATGACTATATCGGCAGTGAAGCTGTTTATAAGATGGTGAAGATTTGGGCTTGTTTCTTGTGGGCTTGAGTTTTGTTTTAGACATAGGGAATGTGATTGTTTTTATTTAAGTGATTGGCAACTAGATTAAAGCCAATTCATGAAAAAGATTATGTATCAAATTGCTAAAACTGTTTCTGTATTATTTGGTCAAATAAGTGGATCTATCTGGGCTCTTTAAAAGGAATTTTGTCATACCCTGAATAGTATTTTGACAATGGTTATTTTCCTTCGTCTATGCTGATCGTTTTGGAAGCAGATGCATTTTGCTACAATTCTGACCCTTTACATAGAGAATCTATAGAGAATATTTCTTTTAAAAAAAAAACTTGAAGTTACTGAAAGATGCATGCTAAGTTGACAAAAATAAATTTGGTCAGCTATATAATAAATGTTGATAGGGAAGAGCATTCAGAAGAGAAATTGTTTGTCTGATGCAAAGTCAAATATGTATTAGTCTATGGAGGCAAAAAAATTGGAAATTACAAAATTAAGGAAAATGTTTGGTTTATGACCACAGCACTGCAGTGACTGTCACAAGCATTTCATCTCTCAGGTACTTCATTAAATAGCTCTAATGAAGAGAATGTAAAAATCATTCTCAGGTACTGTGTTTTTGAGGAAAGGATATTTTTCCTTGAAAGAATGCAGTTTTATTACCTTTTGCTCTTTTTCAAGATTCCCCCTGCATTTTTTAATGTGGAAAGTAAATTAAACTATTTATTAACAGTTCATTTTCGTGTGATTAATTTGTTTTCTCTCTTGAGTAGCACAGCCATGCAAAATGACATGGGTTTACCTACCTGAAATGGAAAATAAAAGTGGTAGATCATATGGGTCCTGTAACTTAGCTGGCAGGTCTTCAATGTGTAATCAACTCTCTTAAATTTCATTTTTTTGTTAAAACACTTGTCATAACGTCAAAGAATTAAAAAGGATGTCAGAAGTATTTTTATTTACATTTTCCCAATTCTACAGACAACAAAACTGAGTTCCATAGTGCATGGTTTGCCCAAAGCCACCAAGCTAATTAGTGACAGTCAGGATTAGGAACTAGGTCTCCTGATGCTTAGATTCAGAGGATGATCATTCTAGAACTGGAATTTAACTCAGAAACCATCTTGTCCCTTCCTTTTATTCTACAGATACGGAAACAGAAGCCCATTGAGGATACATGAAACAGCTACACAGGCAGTAAGTTTCAGAGGTAGGTTTTGAACCTGGGGTCTCTAATTTCCACATTTATACTTTTTTCTCTTGCACTACAAAAATGGTCTATACCATGACAGTCTACTTAATGGTTCTAACTTCTTACCTGATGTTAAATTGGGCAATGAAGAAAAAAAAATCCATGACATAACCCAGAGCTGATGACAATTTTGCAGAACATTACCTGCAAATGAGTTAGCTACAAAAATATTTAAACTGATTTTTCTAGGACTTGAAATAGCATATTTTAATCAATTCCAGTTCTGTGAAATTTATGACTCTACTCAAGTGACCTAGTCCCACTATATCACCTGGGCCATCAGTAAAAATTGTTTCCTCAGTCTTTCAGACTGTGTACATTGGACAATGACCCAGGAAATTTGGAGTCAGTGAGACTAGTTTAATGTGAAGTAATGGGCAACATTCACTCCTCAAAACAAATTTGTGGTTGTTTCACTGTTATTCAATTATATTGCAAAAAATTTCTCTATTTAGGAAAAAATGTGATTAGAAATAAGTTAAGAATGGTATTTAAATGGAGAAAACAAAACATAAGAAGGAAGATGGAACACAGGATTCAAGCCTAGGCATTTACCCAAGACTCTTCTCATTGGTTGAGAGAATGATTTCTTAGTGCTCCATGCTACAAAGATATTTATCAAGTTTAGTAAGATATTTATGCAAAGAGATAATAAGACATTTTTGTAACATCATTCTCATTAGCAGAGACAATTCAGCTCTTCTGTGCTGTACTTTCAATATCCTTCAGCTGAAAAATAATATAATTAACAATAGCAATATCTCTAATGCTTGGTGGCCTAATTTCACTAACTGGATTATCTCTTAGGGTCTCCTTGACATTGAATTTGCAAAATAAGACTAGGTAAAGTAGGGAGGGAGTTGGCTTTATCATATTCTTTCCCTTTCTCAGTCTTTTCTCTTAAGAGGACTATAATGATATCCCTGTGTTAAGCAAGGGCCTGAAACCCAGCAATAAGCTTATTTTCTTTCATTTTCCCAATTTAATTTTCAATTCAATAAACATTTATATTTGGGCAATGGGGTTAAGTTACTTGCCAGGGTCACACAGCTAATAAGTGTTACGTGTCTGAGGCCGAATTTGAACTCAGGTCCTCCTGAACCCAGGTCTGGTGCTCTATCCACTGCACCACCTAGCTGCCCCTCAATAAATATTTATTAAGAGTTTTCTATGTGCCAGACACTCTGCTATGTGCTGGGGATAAAAATTAGGGAAAAAAAGACAGTCTTTGCCCTCAAGAAGCTTATAATCTTATGGTAGAAGATAACACAAGAAAGGAAGCTGGAAAGGGGGTGGTGTATATACCATAAGGTATTTTGTTCCAAGGAACTGAAAGCAAACAGAGATCTGGATGGAAAGTGAAGTGAGCTTGAAGTCCAATTTCCACCCTCTATCAAGGAAGGAAAGCTTTGATAGAGTTGAGTGCTTCACCCTTCAGTCCTCCAATCAAAGGCAAGAGGAGGTTGAGGGAGGTGGGAGTGTGATGAGGATCCAAGGTTTGAGTTAGCAGTATGGTTATGAGATTCCCATACTTGCCCTATTGGTCTGAAATGTATGCCATAAACTTGTTGGCAGTTGAACAAAAATGGATGAAGGAAAATGTTCTTTTAAAAAAATATTAATGCTGTTGTACGAAAGAAAAGAATAACTCTCTAATTCAGATTCTCCTGTACCCTGGAAGGCCTTCTCACTTGTTCTCTAACTAAGCACTTTCTCCCACTGCTCAGTTGAAGCATAGAACTATTACAAAATGATTTTATGTCATAGAAGAGTTTGTATATAGCTTTGAGTATATAGCTTTGAGTACATGGTTTGCGTTCTCTTCAAGATTGATGCTGGCCATTGTACTCATATGTATGTGCTGGCATTTGATTTCTAAAACAATTGGATTGTTTTTGTTTAATGTTGCCCTAGACATTTAATGATGAAGGCAATTGTCTTAACCATCTCAAGGTCATCTAAGTATTTTAAATCCCTATGTGAACATAGCTAGCTGTCCCAGTATATGGGGGCTACCACATACTTAATATTATAGAACTTTCCTCAAAATGTTTGTGCATTTTTAAAGAAAAAAATAAGGATGTTTGTAATTCAGTATTTATCACTAGCTTATTGCATACATAGTTTAATAACCTGCTTGGATATATTTGCCAAACAAGAATTCATTAGTGAATTTGCATAAAGCCTATATAGGTTGGAGCTTGATGGCTAAAGGTTTGGTTAGGAATTGCTTAGATTCTGAACAGTAAATTTTTTTGACATCATTAACATGTCAATCTTTTTTTTGTCACTATCCAAAGACAAACAAAAATGCATGATGTGTATTACTATTTTAACTTATTTTAATACCAAATGTTGCTGTTTATACCTGATTTTCATAACACTTCTTGATAATTTGATTAAATGACTGTTTCCATCAATGAACACCATAGGTCAAAAGACATTGGGAATGAAAAATAAAAGAGAAATACACTTTTGCAAATGGCACCAAGAGGAATGACTATATAAATTTAGTTCAAATAACCTTTGTTAATCACCTAGTATTTGCCTAGCCATCTGCTAGGTGCTGGGCATGCAACATTTTAAGAGGAAGAAAAAGTTAATGAAATATTTGTACATGTAGACTTGCATGTTTACAAATTATTTGCCTACATTATCTCCTTTGAGGTTCACAACAACCAAGTAAGATAGTAAGATAGCAATTAGAGATTGAAATGACACTTTAGACAGACAGTAACCACTGAGACTTAATTATATCTTGTGTTTTTCTATTTTTTTTAATTTACTTGCAGGATTTATAAATATATTTTATGTGGGACCATTTTTCAACCTTGAATTATAGTGAATAAGTAAGTATTTTCTTTTAGTTGCAATCTGTATTCTTAGGTTAACCATCTTCATTGTTGTGAAAGTGGAATAAAATGTTGAGTAGGCCAGATAGGAAATCTTGACAAGAAGCCAAAACTTTGATTACTGGTTCATCACGGCATTTGTCCTTTTTTACTCTCTTTTTATCAGTTGGCCTACAAGGCTTATCTATCTATCTATCTATCTATCTATCTATCTATCTATCTATCTATCTCTCTACTTATCAACCATCTTCCTTTATGTTTATCTATGAATACATGTGTGTATATATGTTGTATGTGTGATGGTATATATTTAGGACCTGTCCCACATTTTCATCTCTATAGGCAAGTCCTGGTGTAAAAACTTTCTTTCTTAATATAGATCAGACTCACCTGAAGCTTATACTTTTTTTCATGTGTCCTTTATAGGATTCAATTATCAACGTTAACTTTTTATACCTCTCAGCTTCCCCAAAATGAGAAAAAAACTAAGAAATATGAGTAGTATACTCATGTAAAACTAATTCCCACATTGACCATAACTATGAAAAGCTTAAGAACTCTGAGCAACACAATGACCAACCATGATCCCAAAAGATCATTAATAAAATATGATACCCGCCTTCTGACACAGCTGTGATGGACTCAAGATGTAATTTATAGCCTTAAAAGTTGCAACCAGAGTGAAGAATGGCACAGAGGAAAGGAGAGATGTCTGAATGATATGAGATGAAGAAGAGGGGAAAATGCAGAATTCTCAGATCAGTGTTCATGATTTCCACCAGCTCTATTCAGCAGCATGTGAATAGGAACAAAACTCTAATACTCGATTGGTCTTAACATATACCTCCTTTGCTCCTATTCACATCCTGCTGAATGGATCTGGTGGAAATCATGAACACTGAGCTGATTCAGTACACTGAAAACTTATTTGATGTATTCCTAACTCATCTCTCAGTGTACTAAGGCAAACATTTTATTTAACTCTTAATTAGTTCATCATCCCTCTCTCCCTAATGACTATTCCAAATTTTCTAAAAATATTTCTTAAACTCTTCAATGATTCTGTCTCCTTCTACTTTCAAATACATACACACACACAAACATAAGTCTATACAAATTGAGGTCATTGGCTGAAAATTCTGTAATCTCACAAAAAGTAACAGACAAACCAAAGAGGGGAAAAAAAAAAAGAAAGCAGGGAAGAATTGGATGCTAACTGCATATAATAACAGACTTTTAAAAAATTGGTTAGTTTTACTAATATTTTATTTGTTACTTTATTCTTTGTTTTCAAAGATTTCTATCTATAGGGTGAATTGTAGAATCAAGAAAACCATCATGAAGTTGGTGTATGAACTCTGATGTGAAAGAAAAGAGGAATTCTATAAGGTACAGATGATAATGGAGTACATTTCAGGGATATGGATGCCAATTTGGCTGGATCACAGAGAGAAATAATACATCTACCATAAGACATAAGATTATTATGTAGGGGAATGACACAGGCAGCTCCATATTTAAGGCGATTCAAATTAGCAGAAGTGTTGAAGATGGGTTGCAACAGAAGAAATGAAGCAGGGACCCAAATTAGGAGGTTATTGCAATAATCCAAGTGAAGGTGATGAGGGCTTGAATTAAGGATGTGGCTATGTGAATAGACACAAGGGATTAGATACAAGAGATATCATGGAAGTAGAAATGATAAGATTTGACAACTGATAACATATATAGGATGAGGAAAAGTGAGGAATCAAGGATAATTCTGAGGTTATAAATCAGAGATTTTACTCAGACTCCTTGCATGGAACTCATTGCTTCTTCTTTCTAGGGTCTCAGGCTATTTGCAAGGCCCAGCTCAGTTTCCACTTCCCACATGAGGCTTATCTTTATTACCCAGTTACGACTAGTTCCTCCCCTTCTAGAATTGTCATGTATTTGCTTTGCATACCTTTTTTATTTAATGATCTCTATACAGGTTGCTGCCCTCTAACACAGATTAGATGTTTGCTTGGTGCTGAATCATTTTCTACCTGCCCTGCAGCTGTGCCCAATTATTAAAATATTAGCTCCTTGAGAGCAGGACTTTCCCAATTCTATATTTGTATCCCCAGTGCTTTGTACATAGTAAGCGCTTATTAAATGCTTTTAAAAAATAGAATGTAAAGACATTGAGGGAAGGGACTGTTTTGTTTTTATGTTTGATTCACAAATGGTTAGCAAAATAAATCGATGATATGTATGTTTATATGTGTATATGTTATATATACATATACATGTGTATATGAATGTTTACTGACAAAACTAAGTACAAATAGAAACAGAGAAGAAAACACTTGCATCTGGGGAGAATTAAGGCGGCAAGGCCTCCTACAGAGAGTGGTAAAGAATTTGAGTCTTGAAATGGTCAAGATTATAACTGAAATGCTAGTGGCAAAGGTAGCAGAGTCCTTAAATTCCAGCATGCCTCTCACTCATCTTCCCAGCAATTTGCACTGTGAAATCTACTGTTATTTCAAGGGTACTGGAAATGTAAAATCAACTGATTATTGATGATAATGATCACTAGATTGTCTGATTAAGCACTTTGAGTTTTTGGAGAAAAGTTAAGAAACAATATGCAACAATCTTGCAGGATTTTATCATTGTTGCCGTCATTATTGCTAATAAGAATTGGACAATTTATTTTTTCACGTTAGAGATCATGGTAAAGCACATGAGTCTCTAACTTAAGATGTGTCTTCTGCAGTTCCTTTTAGAGTGCTGAGTGCAATTAATTTTCTATATTGAAAGCTAGACACAGTGGCGTTAGAGAATCTTCTGTGTTTTCATCAGATAAATCTTTCTCTTATTTGCTGTCAGTCTCAGATGGTTATGTTTCAGTATGCAATATTGTCCATTATCTTTCATTCTTTCTCTTGTTTCTATATATTTTTTCCATGCTGAGGAATATAAGAATTGCAGGTATCTAAAACCAAAACCAAAACGAGTTGAAGCTAAGTCAACTAACCTTGTCAAACATGGCATTAAACTATGACTGATGTACAATATCCCCCCAAAAAAACCGGTTTGCATGATAACATTCTGATCACAGATGCCTGAACTTTCTGCCTCACCATCTGCGCAGAACATTTCAAAATAAATGAATAGATAGCAATGTATTTTAATTAAGCTAACCTTTAAAAAGACCATCCTTTACAAATCCCCACAGATCACAGAGATGGTGCTAATATGAGGATGCATGTTTGTAGAAATACCATACTGAATCTAGAAAGCAGCAAAGGAACGTTACTGATAGCCTGAAGTCTTTAATGTTCTCAGTGCCCATTTGTTATTCGATATTAGTTTTTGAACACATAGAGCTCTACGGAATCTTGTAGATTGCTTAGAACAATACTGATAGTAACTGCTTTCTTGAGAACCTTTTAATAGCAAGACATTATGGTACAAAGAGAAGAATATTGGATTGAAATTAGAGACCTGGCTTTGTCATTGACTGCTTTTGTGACCTTGAGTAAATTACTTAACCTATTTGGGTCTCTATGTCCTCATTCGTATAAGGAGAGTAATAGATTTTGTTGTCCAGTCATTTCAATCAGATCTGACTCTTCATGACCCCATTTGGGGTTTTCTGGGAAAAAGATACTAGAGTGGATTGCCATTTCCTTCACCTCATTTTTACAGATGAGGAAACTGAGGCAAACAGGGTTAAGTGACTAGCTAGTAAATGTCTGAGGCCAGATTTGAATTCAGGAGGATAAGTCTTCCTGACTCCAGGCCCAGTGCTCTATCCACTGCACCACCTACTGGTCCTGGGGAATGGATTAAGACGCCACTGAAATCTTTCTAAATCTATGATCCTACCTAGGCAGGTTAGGCAATAGCCTATCTGGTGTGATTTAAAGAGGTACTAGACTCAGTTCTCTGTCCCAATAGATGCTCCCTTAGCCTCAGCTTATCATTATAGCTAATTTTCTTTTAGTCTTGAATGCATTTCTGTTCTTCTTTGATACTATTGTAACAAATTTCTGACCTTACTCTTCTAGGGCCAGACCAGCTATATTTCCCACTAAGAGTTCTCCCACTGAGGAGTTAGGGGTGTTTTTAATGCTCTCAGCTTAAGCTTCCACTCTATTGTGCTCTTCCCACTGTTAACAACCAGTAATTAACACCTCAGTTTCATTTAATTAGTTAATATCAGCCAAAACTGAAACACACACACATCCCTGCCCTAATGCCTGGAGGGCACACACTCATACTCTTATTTTATACCCGTGGAAGATCATAACATTTTCACCTCCAGAGAGAGTGGGTTCTGACTTCATGATATTTCTGTATCACACTGGTGTCACTAAGTATGCATGCAAATATGGCATAAGTATTGGATGAATTCACATCTCAGCTACCTCTGGGCTGAAGGTCATACTTCAGAGTGTAAATTTGACTGTGAAACCTAGTATGGAACACAAAGCTCAGACCTTCTGGTTGGTTACTCTGCTGACCTTTTAAGTCACCTTCACCTGGAAACAGGAAATAATGGAAATAACAGATAAAAAGTGATAGCAGAAATATGGACTTTCAGCTTCAAACCAGTTCCGGGTAATAGAGGAACAAAAGATCTCCTTCATCAATGGGCCCTCAACATGTCCTCTCCCTTCTCCAATTCCAGCAAGTCTGGAAAGAATCTGTGCCAAGACAGTGTGTTGGTTGACTAATGCCATTTTAATGAACCCCAGTAGAGTTTCTTTTTAACCAAATCATTAGCATACTGGTACCAGTTACAAAATGTCTGTATGTGCTTAAAATCTCTGAGACACTTCCAGTATACCATATCATACCTTTCTATTAATAGCATCCCTAGCCTCTTCCATGTGGTAGACTGCATCAGCACCTGTTATCAGCACTCCACAGATAGGTAACATTATATGATGGTGAAACCATTGGACTAGAAGTTCTAGACATCTTTCTGTTATTTTACTTTCCCTGAGACTTTGGGCAAATGGTTCCTTTCGTCTAATCTTAGCTTGTTCATCTGTAAAAGAAAAATAATAAATGTAAATATCAGAACTTGAATACTCCTACCCAACTGGATATCTAGTATGACTTCAGATACGATATTTAGAAATGAAAGGGACTTCAGAAATGATTCAGTCTAATCTAACTCATTTAATCTTGATTCTTTATGATGAATGTCAAACTTTCTGACCATTGGTCAACTACTTCACTTCTCTTGGATTTACTTTCTTTATCTATAAAATTATGTGACAGAGTTGACGCAGTCCCTGGCACATAGTAGGCATTTAATTGACACTTATTGATGGAATCATTTCTAAAGTCTCTTCTAGATCTAAATTTATGATCCCATAATAGCTTTCATTGTTGCTTAGTCATTTTCATTTGTATCTGACTTTGTGACCCCATTTTGGGATTTTCTTGGCAAAGATATCAGATTAGTTTTCCATTTCTTTCTCCATCTTTTTTTTTTTAAGATAAGGAAACTAAAGCAAACAGAGTTAAGTGACTTCCCCAGAGTCACGTAGCAAGTAAGTGTCTGATGCCAGATTTAACCTCAGGAAGATGAGTCTTCCTGACTGTAGACCTGATACTCTATCCACTGTGCCAATTACCTGCCCCTATAATAGCTAGTATTTATGTGTCACTTTAAAGTTTACAAAGAACTTTATTAATATTACCTTTGTATGTTCCTATATAGCTGTAAAGTATCTTTGTCAAGAAAACAATAAAAAAATGGGATCAGCAACTGAAAATGACTGGATAAACATTATTCAAATTGGAATATCTCTAGGAAGATGATTATGCCATTGACTATATCAGCTTAACTCAGAATATTAAGGATGTGATGTAATGGTAAGGTATTTGAGGTAGAGATCTTAGAACTGAAGTTGAGCTCCTGGGAACCAGAATGGTTTCAAAGAACAATTTTGCCTGCTTCATAATTTTACCAAGGACTGATACTAGCTGTATCTAAAAATTGTTATTTCAACTTGTATTATGGTCTAATATTTACTTCCCCCTCCCTGTTGCCCCATTTGCTGGGCAGAAGAGCCCAGGAGGGTTCCTAACACTAACAGGTATTCTAGCACAGGTTCACTTTTGATCTGGTCAGACAGGAAGACAGTTTCGGAGGGGTTAAATAATCTTGCTTTGTTGTAGTCTATTCTTCTCAAAAGACTGTTGCTAATATTGGGAGCACCAACTCCTACAGCATTCCCTAATTACACTTCTTGCAGGGGCATTTGAGAATGGGAGTATAACTCCTTTAAGATCCCCTAAGCCTCAAAGGGGGTTGGGTGAGGCAAACAATGATTCCTCCCAAGCCTTGATGGGGGCCAATCAAGGCAGGTACATGCATTTCTCTATGCATTATCCAAATACCAAAATAGGTTCCCTACTCACTGACCAGTGCCCACTTGCTTTATAAGGCAACAGATAAAGAAGGTATCTTGCCAACATTAAGCTCACAGGTTAACTTTAGCAATATTGTCATGACCTAGCACGGAACAGGTATACATTATGTCATCCCTATATCACACCACATAAGCACGGTGGAGATATTTTCAACCATAATTCATGTGAAATATTATCTAGGATCCTGGAACTATTATCTAAAAAGGAATAACAAAATCCTCCTTACACACACTAAAATTCACCTTACTCACACCTCCTCCCAAAACAAAACAAACAAACAAACAAAAACCCTGGGCCTTCAAGTAAAAATTAAACGGCAAAAAAAGGAGTAATCCAGAGCATAGTTTGGTGGAAAGAATTCCATGAAATTGATTAGACATTTTGATATCATACGGTTACAAGTTATGGTTAAGATTCAATATAATGGAGTAGAGGAGCAGCTACCATAAATTATGAAAATTACGTATTTTGGTGGATTTCATGTAATGATATTCTTATACAAGTAAAGAGAAGTATATAATACCAATAATGATAATGATGATGAGATAATAGTGATTACTAGTTTTTGTTATAACTCATAAATATAACATTTACTAAGTGACCCCTCCCAACAACCTATTTGCAAGTGTTATTCTCCCCATTTTACTGTTCAGAAAACAGAAGCTGGAGAAATTAGGTGGCTTTTTAGTGGTCATATAAATTATAAGCACCTGAAGCAGCATTTGAAAAGAGGTCTCCCACCTGAATACAGGTGCAGTACTCTATAGAACATCTTGTGTCATAGTAAAAAAAAATGAAATTATCCAGACAATTTTTGTACTTCAGTAGTCATTGTTAAGTTAAGGTCTGAGTTCCTGGAATATGTATTTGTATTAAACAGAAAGGCTAAGTAACCCTGTCATTAACTAGACCACTTCACTCGAACATCATACAATACCATTGTCTTTTTACTCTATGCTCAATCAAAATCAGCTTCCAGCTATCCAATACTTTGGAAAGGATCTGATCCATCAAGTCACGGAAAATATCAAACATAGACAACAGCTTAATGCTGTTACTACTATCAGTGACATTTGTATTAGGTAAAAGTTATAAGGCCAATGCACCAACTGATGGAATATGGTGTCATGATCATGGGATAGTGAGGAATATATTGGGGGATAGAGTAGCCTTCCTAATGACCTATGAATCACATGATATAATGACAGCTACTCTTCTCCCTTGACTATTCATGAGGTTGCCAGAAATTTTAGATTTGCTTAAGAATTCAGGGAATCAGTTTAAAAGCCTAAACATTCTTTTATGGTGCTACATCTCCTTTTTCAAAAACAACATGCTTTTAGATGCCAGAGCTAATTTATTTTACAGTAGAATATCCATATTCCCTCTAGCAAATATTTATGTAGTGCTTTAGATACCCCAAAGTCAACTTGATAATGCTCTAAAATGCTAAGCCCATTAAAAAAAGCATTTTCTAGTCTTATCATTTCTAACATCTTGTATCATAAGTTGTTCTGAACTGGGTACTTCATGGTTTAGGGTAAGTAGAGAAATCTTAGTGGTACTTTTCTCTAACCAGTAAATATAAATTCTTACACTCTAATTCCATTGTGTTTTCTGAGGTCTACTTTTGGTTTAAAAATAAAACAAAACAAAAAAGTAAAAGATGATCAGGACTTAAATTATATAGGATGGTTGCCTATTTTTGAGCACCCTCACATCTACTTAAGACAGTTTGAGGAGAAATGTAGCTCTTTAAATATACAAAATTATGAACATAGAAGTTAGAAGAGAAACTTAACAGAGATAAACAAGGAAGACAGGGAAGAAGAAAAGGTATAGTAAAGAGTCCAGATCTTGGGGAAAGATGAAAAAAAACAGAGCATTTTGGAAAGTAAATTAGGTGGCTTAAAAAGATAAAATCAGAATCTGGAGGAAAATAAGATCAGGTCCTGAGAAGAGACTGAGAAAAGAAAATTGGCATCCAAGTCTTTAGAAAAGATGAAGACAGAAGGATGTTAAATAGATAGCCTTTGTGGGATAGAGGACAGAGCATAACTTATTTGAAGAACAAATAGGTTTGAGAACATTAATATGTGTATGACGTAGGACAAATCATGTAACCTCTCTGAGATTCACTTTCCTCATCTACAAAGTGAAGATGTACTATGAAACTTAAATGACCTTGTAAACATTTTAACACTTCAGAAAAATATGAGATGAATAACAACAACAATAACGAGATCTGTGCAACAATATTTGATGTAGACAAGTGCCACACAGTAGGAAAAAAAGACATTGAGTTTTGAATAAGAAAACTTGTGTTCAAATTCCTGCCATCTTTGTAGTCTTCAGCAAATTATTTCTTTTATTAGGTTTCATTTCGTTTAAATTCATGAAATAGCAAGAATAGACCACATGATTCCTAAAGTTCATTTTTCCTTTGTTGTGGATCCTCTATATTTTTCTCCATCATCTCCCCCATACTTTTGTATATGTATATGTGCCACCTTCTCCTTCTAGTGTCCAATAGTGTTCTACAACCTAATCGCCTCTTTGATATAAAACAGGAAAAGATCTGCGCTCTAGAGTAACTATTAGTTGGTTGGTGAATTCCCTCTGAATTTGCATAGGTGTCTTCAGACAAATGACATTTTTCATTTTCATTGAAATCGTTTCCCTTTGAGTCTTCAAATTTTCATTCTTGCACATTTTCTATCCCTCCTGAGCTGAATTTGATTGGAGCATTTCATTTCTTGAAGCTAAAACCCAAAATATTTTCAAATAAAATGTTATTAATATTTTAATACCCTGAGAGAGGTAAGAGTGGACACCAGGCTGCCTAAGGATAGGCAAACTAGCCCAGATCAGAAATTTAGCAGATCAAAGATTCCATTTTGATCAGCAGTGAAATCTGACACATGAATGTTGCTGCACTTCCAGCCCAGGCAAACTGGGAAGACCCAGCCTCAGTAAATAGAGGAATGAATAGATGAATTAAAAATAATAATAAAAAAAATTAAATCAAATAATGAATTTTAGTTCCTGATATTGTAACTGTTTTTCTTCTAAACCTTTTTAAATTTGTTTTCTCATAACTAGGGTGCATCTAACTATACTTGGATTTCTTCTCTATCATGAATTCTAGAGAGAATGGCTGCTTCCTCCCACCCCCAGTTCCCATTATTTCTATTCCAGCAACAAATTCCTTTCCTTTGGTAAGAATTATATGACAAATAGAATTTCCCCTTGCAGGATGAAATTATCATTCAGGTAAGTTAAGGATGTTATTCAATTCTTTGCTTTTGGCAGAGAGGGTGCTCCAGCATTATGTCCTGCTTAACTGAAGTCCTTCCTTCACTGGTATACCATGCTTCTGTGCCAGACCTGGAATTTGCTTTCTAAGCTCCTCAGCTATTTCCTTTTTCTGTTCAGTTAGAATGGAAACAAAATTACCTCTGTTTCTCCTTTCATTAACCTTTACCCAAGTGTTCCTCTCATGTCTCTTACTCCACTCCCCCCAACCCAATCTGGTTCTTAGATTTCCTCACAAGTTTATATATTTTAATATACTATACTAACTATCTGCTATTCCCCTTTAACTATCCTGTTTCTTTTGAATAAGATGTACAAATTCAGAAATGTAGTCTAATCCTGAATTTTATCGTATTAAGGCTCAATCATGTTTATGAGGTCAAATTTGTCACCTTGCACTAAATCCTCTTGCTTGTTGCTTAAACTCTAGGCCTTTGTATAATCAAAGGCTATGGACTTAATTTCACAATTCCCATTCATCTTAACAGCCTGAGTCTACAGAAGGTGATTGTTATTTCTTCCTTCAGTGTTCAAGGGGATCCTGAGGAGTCAAGGTTATATTTCTGATGATATTGCTTATAAGCTGTCACCAATGTGCTTCCCTTTACAATGTTAAGTATCATTTAATATTTTCTCAATATCGTCCATCTAATGAATTGATGTCTCTTTTATATCAATGAACCAATTTACACTGGTTAGCTTTTACAAAGGAAAATTGCCTAACAAGACACATAATGATACCTGAAGTACAAACCTCCAAAACAATCAGATGGAAAAAAAATGTATCTTCTGTCACTGGAGGATTTAAAGAATGTGAGCTATCAAATAAAGTGTTAACTTCCAACATTAACCACACCAAATTTACTTCTGGTCATGAATAGCCAACAGGAACAGGTTGCTCTTTAGAATATAAGACATGTCTTACAAGCTGAATAAATTTGCTGTTAGGCAGTTCATGAAGTTTGCTTGTCTAAGGTAGCTCCTCAACTTGCTTAATTGTTTAAGTCATAGGTAGATTTTGCTATGGGAGCCTATCTTGCAAAACTCTAACAGCTCTACCAAACTTTTGAAGCTCACAAGGAAAATATTTAGACCTTTTCATCCCCAATATTCATTCCTCTAAGGTCAGGAAAGAATAGGTACAAAAGTGACAGAAGAAACATAGATTCCATGTGTTTGTGTCCATGTGGCAACTGGGCTAGAGGCACTCAGAATTTCACAGTAGTTCTTTCATCTCACTCACAAGTAATTACAAAAGAATTGTTTTATGCTTATGCCTTTAGTATGTATCTTCAGTTCCAGCTTAATATCCTGTCAAGAGACTCCCCCCCCCACTGAACAGGAAACAAAAAAAAATAAAATATGTGCACATGCTCTGTATTTAATCATTGTATAACAACTATCCAACAAGGTATATATGTTAAGTTAGTTTCTTAGAAAAGATCTGAATTTCAAATAAAAATTACTGTTCTGTGTTACCTCAGAGAGATCTCTATTCCGATGAAGCTCATGATGACCAAAATATAAAGCCAGATCAATGAAGAGTGAGTTTATTTTGGCTTCCCTCTGATGTTAGAAACATAAAATCCACCTCCTTATCCTTTTCTATTACTGAATTATTTTCTCTCTTCCCTTTATTACTTGTGTATCCCATTGCCTTAGAGTTTCTCCATTTGTGAACTTGATTTCCTTGAACAACGGTATGTATTGAAGCTTAAGGGGAACTATCGGAAGATTAAAAAAAATGGATAGAATGGAATGGTGGTGGGGTAAATTGATAGAATAGACAAAATATTGGTAGAAGGATTAAGGGGAGGTGTAATACAATTCCTTCAACCAATGAACAACTATTCAGCACTTGGACACTAGACAACATATTAAGGCAAATAGGGTTTCTCTGACTGAATTGAGGGAGAGAACAGTATGTGTGTATATGTGGAGTATATGTGGAGAGAAAGAGAGAGAGAGAAAGAGAGAGAGAGAGAGAGAGAGAGAGAGAGAGAGAGAGAGAGAGAGAGAGAGAGAGATTTAAATCTGTCTTTCCATAATAAACTTTTCTGCAAAATTCACTCTCTCCTACATTTACCTTGATTTATCTTGCCAAACATTTTTCTTTATAGAGTTTTCCTCTATAAGTCCTCTTTCCTAATCCTTCTTGTCCTTCCTTGGTCCTCCTTAATCCCATATAATCCTTTATATCTTCCATAATTAACCTGAGTCATACTTCTCTTTTAACTTGAAAGTAAAATCTAGTTTACTATTTGGGCCAAGAGATTGTTCAAATCACCCTCAGTTTCCCACAAATTTCTCCTCTCATATTTCAACATCTAATATTCTTCACTCATCTGAAACATTCAAATTACTTACACAATTTATTTCTCCCTTTTATTCAGTTCAAGTATTCTTTCTACTTATACTTTTCATTTGCCTCTTATCAAAACTAAAAGTTGAAAGTTTGACTGAAACAAAATATGAAGAGGAATAACATACAATATTCTTTTAAATATAAGCTGGAGAGAGATTGTAAAGTCATTTAAGTATAATATGTATATACTTATATCTATATATGTTGCATTTTCAAGTAGAATATAGGCTTCTTGAAGGTAGTGGAGATTTTCATTTTTGTCTTTTTTTCCCCAGTGACTTTCATAAAGCAGACATTTTATAATGTTGGCTAAGTTTAATTGAATTTGGCATGTTTTTGAATAACCTGACAAGATTCTTAATGTCCCATTATACCAGGGATCCAAAAACTGTGGTCTGAAGTCCAAATCTAACTCAACACGCACCACTAATTTTTTGTGAGCTAAGGTTGCTTTTTGTTTTTGTTGTTGTTTTTAGGTTGTAAAGTACCATAAAATTTTAATTTAAAATATGAAAAATAATTTTTAGCTTATGGGCTATTCAAAAAAAACAGAGAGTTGGCTGGATTTAGCCCATAGGCCTTAGGACTGCTGCCTGTAGACCAGTGGTCTTTAAAGTGGCAACTAATAACTTTCTAATATATCTTACATAACATGCTTTGGCTCTACTTACAGTACCAACATCTTAGTTCAGAATCTCATCACTCTCACCTAGGCTTCTCCAACATTTATCATTGTCTTGTTTTGTTGTGTTGCCAATCTGTGATGTGGTACCTCAGAGTTTTGCATTTGCATTTTTTCCAATCAATAATGATTTAGAACATTTTTTCATATGACTTTGACAGCTTTAGCTTCTTCCTCTGAAAACTTTGACCATCTCATAGTATTTTTGTTCTGTCCTTGGATTCATCCCATTATATCTTGTATGTCTATCTATGTATTTACCAAACATTCCACATTAGATTATAATCTTCTTGAGGACAGCATCTCTTGTCATATCCTGAACATGACATCTGCCTAACGAATGTCGGTTGCATTGAATGTAATTGAATTTGCTGTAAGTTTCATATGATAACACACTGTATCTATCACTAGCCCTCAAAATTATTTAGAGGCTATGAATATTTGCTAAAGGATTTGAAAGAACACTGGTCAGAAGTAGTTGCAGGAGCATGAACCAGTTCCATACTTATGCTGGTATCTCAATATACTCATTTCTCTGTTTGGGAATAATTAGGATTTAAGAAGGCACTTTAGCTAACTGTAGACTTTCACACAGGAAGCATCATGGAATTAAAGTGGTAAACATGCTAGATTCTTCCAATAAAATGAAAATTTGTTGATGACAAGAACTGCCTTATTTTTGGGATTATATCTATCATATATAGTAGACACTTCAAAAATTCTTGTTAAAGTGATTTAATTAGATCAAGGGATACAAAATGGCTTCACATTGGTATGTAAATAAAATAAGTTGAACTGATAGATTTGTCAACTGAAAAATACATTGGAAATCTAGGATAGGAGCAGTGAACACAATACCTTGCTTTCTTTTACTTGCACATAAAATCATTGTTTCATAATTTCAAATGGGTTGTTCAGGTCCCACTTAGTGAGAAGATATGACATCTAAGATAGAGTCACTATGGGTCACATAACAGTCCCAGTAGAACTACAAGAAATGGATTGTTATAATTGGACAATCATGTCATCTAAATGATGACATACATGCGTAATGTTGCAATTGATTTCTTCATGGTGAAAAATATCCTGGTCAATTCAGTTTAAAAATGCAGGCAATTTTTTTCTTAAAAATCAGTCAGAGTGGTTGCTTGGCATATTTAACTAAATATCTGGATGAATTTCTGCCTGGTTCAGACTAAGCTGAATTTATTGGCTGTCTACCACTGGTTATACAATACTAAGATCTTATTTAAATAAACATAGAATGGAAATAGACTTAGAATGAATAAACATCTAAATGACTCCCTGGGTAGAGAACAAATCTACTTTCCCTGACTGAATTAGTACAAGAATATTACTTATAGATCAGATAGCTAATTTGGCAGCTAATTTTATGTGACTTTTTTATAAAGTAATTTCTGTCTTGCTCTCTTTTTACTAATGGAAACCTTTGTGTTTCTCTGATTGGGTTAAAAGCACATATTTCATATCCATCTCATAAAGGTTAGTCCTATAAGAGCTGTGGAACAGAAAAAGTTTGACCACACTTTATATTTAGTGACTGAACTTTATGGTTCTAATAAGGTCTAGATCTCTGAGGTTAATTCTATTACTAACCTTCAGTTGGCATGGGGATGAAGAATGAACAAGTTAGTATTGTTTCATTTATGAGTAGCTTCAGTGAGCACTGCACTCAATAGTACCATGGGCAATTCATTTTACTTAAGCTACTTCACATCATTAATAAAAGTAGCCTGACATTAATGCACATTGAAGAGCAACCATTTAAAAACAAAGCTAATGAGGAAAGCTTAAGATTTTACCAAGAGCCAGAGGGCATTCTACTCCAATGAGAGGCCTCCATTAGTTGAAATATAGGTGGTTACAAAAGCTTATCATTTCTAATGAGAAATAAGTCAATTTGAGGAGAGAAATTTGAAAAATAATACAATCAAGTCAAATGAGCTAGATATTTGCAGACTGGGTATTTTCAAAATAATTAATGTTGCTAAAATATCCATAACTAAAATTTCCATAATAAACTTTATTATTACCCTTTACAAATTAATTTCCAGTATTCTTATACTTCTCATTCTTTCCTTTCCCTTCCCACTCCAACTATTTGGTAATACAGCTACATGCAGCCCCCTTGCCGTTCCTCAAACAAGACACTCCATCTCCTAAATCAGGATATTTCATTTATTTATTTATTCATTTTTATTTAGTTCTTTAGCTATCTATCTATTCATTCATTCATTCATTCATTCATTCATTCATTCATTCATTTATTTATTTTATTTTATTTTATTTTAGGCTCAAACATCAGAACTGAAATACAGAATAGAGAAAATTAAATATATCATAAACTGAAATACTGAAACTTAAATACACAGTAAGAAAAAAAAACCTATGTGCACAGGAGAACATGAGAGGATTCAAAATACATAGCAACAATTTTCATTTCAAGTAAGCCTGCATGATAAACACTACACATTGTTTTGAGAGCTGTCCACCTGTTCTTTACTTCCTTGTAAGTTTTCTTTTGTCCTCTCCTGTGCAGTTTTACTTTGTTCTCCCTCTCCATGTTTACCCCCCCTTCCCTGGCAATAAGGCTACAATTAAGTGTGGATATATTTACATATATATATATATATATATATATATATGTATGCATACATACATATGGATAGATAGATAGATAGATAGACATATACTTTCCCTAACAAATTCTATTTCTGATCTTTGTTTTTATGTTTGTTTGAATCTCTTATTTCCTATCACTCCTGACTTCTCTACTTTACTTCTACCTACTACCTTGCTCTCCTATTACTTTGCCTATCCCCCCTCTAAGGATCCCTCCCCTATATTCCCATTCCTGTAAATCTGAACACCCTTCTATAACCTCCTTTGACCTATTCCCTTACCCTCCCCTCTAGAGATCCCTCTCTTATCCTCTCCTTCCTCCCTATCCCCTTACCATTTTATTTCTTCTGAATTTAGAAGACTTTTATACTCTTTTAGATATAAATATATTGCTCTTTCTTAAATCCATTCCCAATGAAAGTAGGTTACCAGAACTGCCAGCCTTCCTCCCTCATCTAATTCCTTTGTGTTGATTCTTCCTCTTGCACCTCATTTATATAAAATAATTACTCTTTTTAGTTGTGCCTAAATGGTTTTACTTTTTAAAGTTAGGTCTACACCAATCTTTCTTGTAAACTACCCAACTACTAATGATAATCTTCCACATACATTTTACATTTTGCATACATAAAAGGTAAAGGGTCTTCTTTTATTGAATGACTTGTAATCATAATCAGTCTTTGGTATATACCCTATGTTTCCTCTTGGTTCTTGAATACCAAATCTTCTACTAAGTTCAATTATTTTTTTAAAACAAAGTCCAGAAAGTTGAACAGTTGATCAAATGTCTTTTTTTTTCCACTTGGGATTATACTTAACTTTGCTGGGTATGATATTTTTGGCGAGAACTCCAGTTCTTTTGCCCTTTGATAGATGGCACTCTAAAACCTGCAGTCCTTTAATGTTTCCACTGCTAGGTATTGTGTAATTCTAACTGTGGCGCCATCTTATTTCATTTTTTTTTGTTGCTCTTAATATTTCATCCTTGAGCTGGAGTTTTCAGAATTTGACTAATATTTCTATGAGTCTTCCTCATAGGATCGCTTTCAAGTGATGATTGATGGATGTTTTTCTGTTTCTGCTTTCCCCTCTTGCTCTATTGCTTCAGGATAATTTTCTTTAATTATTTCTTTTATTGTTGTATTGAGTCTTTTTTCTTGATCATAGCTTTCAAGTACTCTGATTATTCTTATATTTTATCTTCTTGATCTGTTCTTCATATGAGTTGTTTTTCTTATGTTTCACTTTCTCTCCTTTTTTTTTCAATCTTTTTATTTTATTTATTTCTTGATCTCTTGCGATTTTGCTGGCTTCCCCTTGCCCAATTCTAGTTTTCAAAGTGTCATTTTCTTCCTTAAATTTCTGGATCTCCTTTTCTAATTGATTTATTTTCTTATAATCTTCTTGTTTTTCTTGGATTTTTTTTTTTAGTTTTCCCTCAATCTATCTCATTTTATTTCTAACATCTTTTTTAAATTCTTCTATAAATTCTTTTTTTTTTTTGGACAGGTGACCATTTGACATTACTCTTTGGGTTAGAAAGGTTTCTTTGCTATAATATCCTCCTCTGAAGATTAACCCCTGTTGTCTCTATTCCCATAATAACTTTCTATGATTGTATTCTTTCTCCTTTTCCTATGCATGTTTTGGTAGTAATAGCTTAAATTTTGTAATCACCTCTAGCTCTCAGGTATGGAGGCTGGTGCCTTTGGCTTCAGGTCTTCAGTTCTCCCCTCTAGCCTAGAACCAAAGCCAAACCTCCAGGGTCCTGTAAGTGCCTACAATCAGGGGCATCCTGCCCCACTGCTTCTGCAGTCACCAGATATGTGCTGGTTCCTTCTTGCCTCCACCATTCTCTGTAGCCCAGCTAGGTCTGGCATTCCTTGTTGGCAGAAGTTCTCTCCATCTTCCCAGGCTCAGACACTCAACTCTCTTTACTATCCTGGGGCAAAATTTTCCTGTGGCTGGGTCACCCTTCTAACCCAGCTAACCCCAGAGCTTGCCACTTGTTATTTAAGAGGACCCTAGCTGAAGAGGGTTACTCTTCACAGGAAACAAACCTAGTCCTGGTATTTGTCTTCTGATCTTCTCAGATTGTCCCAAGAGGACCCCTGTTGTGTCCCTATTCTTACTTATTTTTACCTGCACTTTATTCTCCTTCTGGCACTATTTTATCTCTTTTGTGGGGGGAAGTCTTGAGAGCTTGGACTTTTCTTACCTACTCTACAATCTTCCCAGAATCCACCAATCAGGAAATTTTAACTGGAATGTTTTCCCTCCATGTCTCTGTCTCCTGTCATACCTGTCTTGCTTCACATCCAAGCTAAATTCCCACCTTCTAAGAGACAGTCTTTGTCAAGCCCTCTTAATTCTAATATCTTATCCCTTTTGATTATCTTTGATTTATCCACCTCAAAACTTAACACAGGTTCTGGCACATAATAGATGCTTAATAAATGTCTATTGACTGACAGAAATATCCATACTTCTCCTGTCCTTCCTAGAATAATTATAGCTATCAAATATATTACAAAGGATAAGTTCTTTGAATGGATGAAGCTATCACAAGTATTACTGGGGGGGGGTAATTACCTGTTTTTCAAACACCAGAAATGTGGGAGCACAGTTGAAAATAGAAGCCAAACAGTCTTCAAAATGTTATCACCACTGTTATAGATCTGAAGGTTAAAGGTTTGGAATAGGAAGAATGGGTAAGAAAAGGTTTTCTCAGCAGTGTCCCTAGTGACTATAGTTGAATAAAGAAAAAGAATGCAAAAATAACCACATGCTGGGAAATTGTAATGAGCAATCTTGTCCGTAGGAAAGAAATGAGAAAATACATCTCCCTCACACTGTTGACAAACTTGAGGACTGTAGTTATCAATGTTGAATTATGTTGTCATTGTGTTGGTTTGGCTTAACTTTTTTTCTTTCTTACAACAGTAGTTTCATTTTTTTTGTGTGTGTGGGTCTCCAGAAATTTATTTGATGTACAATGGAAAGGTATCAGTAAAAATAAAAGGAGAAAAAGACAGATTTTGTCTCCTCCTAGGAAAGTTTGTCTAAGCACCTCTGAACACCAGTTGGAGAGTTGCACTCATTGCTTCATATTCTGAGGGTCCTTTTGGTTTGTTAAATCTACTTTTTGTCGTATTTGGATAAAGATTTTGAAATCTTATGTTCTGACAAACACATTTCTTATCATTGTCAATTGACTTTCCACCTAGTTAACAACAGATACTAAGGGTGTCCAGCATAAAATCATTGTTGATAACAGTTATTGAGTACCCAACACCACCACTCAACTTTATTAGCTTTTTGTAGATTTTCCTTGATCTTCCAAAACCAATTATGTTGTGTAAAACTGTCACTTCTCACTGTCATATGAAAAGCCTGATATAGGAAAGAAGAATTTAAATCTTTGTAAAATAGTTCATAGATAAAATAAAGTACCAGCTAGAACACTGACATTGGAATTAGGAAGATCTGAATTCAAATACTGTCTTTGACTCTAGACACAGTATTTTACCTCTCTGCTCCAGTTTCCTTATCTTAAAAATAAGGATATTGGGTTCAATGGCTTCTAAGATTCTTTCCAGCTTATTATCTAGGATCCTATGATTCAAAGAGCCTTTTAAGGGAGATCAGAAAACCATAATGAAGAGAAGAATGGGTCACTGGTGCATCCCTAAAAAAATCAGGCACAAGCTAGGTGGTTATTTTTTATAAACTACTTTCTACTTGGCTAATGACTTTTGCTTCTTTGATTCCTCACCTCCCCCTTCCTCCTTCCTCCTTTCCCCCTCCTCCTCATCTGTGGTGGATCTGTTTCCAGTACATTTCAGCCAGAAGGGCAGGAGAGCAGCTGTCTCCACAGTGGAAGCCAATGATTTGTCAGCAGGACATTATTCTGGATGGATTCATTGACTTTCTACCCTTTTTCTACTAGGTATTATGTCAACTCAGCTATATACCAAGGCTTATTTAGATTGGGACTAGAGTGGCTCCGATTTCCAACCAGGATTTAAATTTCATTTTGCTTTCTGATGCTGATACAGTTGAGAAGGCAATAAATAAAAGGGCTTTGATCAAGTAATTAAGAATAAAGATAATCCAGGCATATCTCAGGACAACACCAGATAAATAAATCATATAGTTTATAAGAAATCACCTTTTAATTACATACTTTTATCAATTTGTATGTTCTATTGGAGAAGTCTACTGATAATGAAGAACAGCTATCAGTATGGTATATATAAAAGTCAACGGTCTACTTCCAAGAAAGCAAGCAAGCAAGAAGCAAAGAAACGTGAAAATTTGAGGCAGTTAACCTAAATATTTCAGGTAAAAGAAACCTAGCTAAAAGGTATCATCCAATGTATAAAGAGAGGGTTCTTCCACACAACCTCAGGTGATATTTTCAGAGTACGCAGAATATAATTATAAGGTATTACTGACACATTAAACTGACTGTAAAGGTGGGTCTGCGTCCACATATCATTAAGAGAAGAAGAGAACAATGGGAATGGCAGTACAAACAAGTTGGCTAATCCTCTTGAAGATTTGGATAGCTAAACTTTAGATTAATTTCAAAATTCAAGAATGGAAGAAATTGCGAACTGTGTTTCTTATGGAAAAGACTTGGTTGTGGGGGTAAGGGGAAAATTATTTGTTTTTACTTTTCCATCCCCTGTACCATGTATATAGGCTTTAGAAGGAGCTACTGGGCAAGGAGAATAAATTATATTCAGTGGGGAACAAAGACAAATGAGAGATGCAGAGAGAAAGACAGACAGACAGAGATAGACAGAGAGAGTAGCTTCAGAAAAAAAATAAAAAGAGAACTGATTATTGAGAGGAGGAGACCTTGGGAAACTAGCTGATCGATCCATCCATCAAAGATGTTTAAACCATAAAGATGTTATAAAGAAAGAAGACACATAGACATGACACTGAAATACCAAGAGTTGTAAGTTGATTTTCCTGTCTATGTATCCTACGGTATGTGTATGCCTCACTACCACTGTACTCTACATTTGAGCCTACTCTTTCCATGGATGTGGGAGCATATGTGGGATATTTGTGGGAGCATTCACCCAGCTTATGGGGGGTATTAAAACTGATGTTCTTACTATGCCACATGACAAAATGCCTTTGCTAAGAATTAATTGAATTTACTATGTGATCATTTAATAGCAGAGATGCTGGTATGGGTTTGTCATTCAAAATATTAGGTGTACCAAGCCACATGTAACCCCTAGACTATGAGGTCATTGCTACTTTCTAAAGACCCTTCCTGTAAGTGTGAGTACACAGGTGAGAAGTATTCCTGAGAGAACGATTCATATAATACTAAAAATAAATAAACTAAAAGCAGTTTTATCAAGGAGGTCACAGAATATCTACACTTCGTGATCTTTAATGACAAGCTTTGGGTTAGGTTGCTTTGAGCAGATTAGGTGTAGTCTCACCTATTGCTAATGGCCTGTAGGCTAGATGACCTGTTGAAATGCCTACCAATTGCAGGATTCTATGATCTTGCGATCCTTACTAATTGAAATAGATTCACAGAGCCTAATATTTCATAACGAGTTGCTAGTTCTTTAATTGATGAATGCCCTTTTCTATATAAACTCTAAAGCTCATTAGTGACCTTTTCAATTGGTATCTATTTTAAAATGACAGTTGCATTTATGTTTTAAATGTGCTTTAATTTGAAGTTGATTTCTGTTTGAAATAAAAAAATATATATCTTTGTTTATTTTGAATCTTTCTGAGAACAAAGCTAAGGTGCTTATTGTTTTAAATTACCAAGTAAGACCCTTGGTCTTAGACAGTATGTCTTGGACGTAGATATACATAAAGGCAGGTGTTTTTTTAGGAACCTGACATTAAAGTGTTGGTTAGATGAGAAATAAAAATGTCTGCATCCTCAGAAATGCAATAATTGCAGGGAAAGGAAACTTTCCAGACACTGTTCTAAAATACACAGAGAGCTCCTGTGAAATTGACACTTGGAAGACTCTGAAAACCCTGACAATAGTTCTGTTAGGGGATGGTAATTTGGCTATATAATTAAACTGGAATGTGTTCAGTAAGCAGATGTGTGCAAATAAAGAAGTAACCAAGTTCTGGGTTTGCACTTCTTGATCTTTCTTTTGTTTGTTCTTTTATGAGGATACCCCATGTTGTGGAGTTTTTTTTTCTTTTTCCCTCACTCTCTCTAATATAGCTTCTAGTATTAGCATTCTCCTTAGGTTTAATCAACCAACTTCTAGTCTGCAGATCTCAATTTTGCCAACAGATGGCACAAGGCATCATTCTCATAGCTCAATAACTTTAAAACATAGCTTAATAGGAAATGCCTTCCTCATTATTTGAGATCAGCTTAAAAGATATGCTTCATTTGCTCACAGATTTCACTGAAAACTGTGATGCTGTTGAGGAAAGAGCTAGAGAGTGGATGACTTGAAATAAAATTTCATGGTGACTTTCAAGGATCACAAATTCTGAGGATTGTTAATTCCCCAGAGATCAGATTTTTTTTTTTGCTTGTTTGTTTGTTTTTAATCAGATCTTAAAGCACTATCCCAAATGATAATCTAGCAAAATGGCACCACTTCTTAAGTACCACTAGGCCAAGACCTCAGGAGATGGGGACCTTAAACCATCCTTTTCCTTTACTTGCTTTCCTGATTCATTGTGGATCCATTGTTGAAGTTATCTGTGTCCTTGGTTTGAGACCAATCCTACCCTCCCCTCCTCAGATTCCTGAAATACAATACTATTTTATGTTCCAGTCATGTTGCCTTTTGAGATCTCACAAGGCCCTCTTCTGAGAGAAGGTGTCCCATACTAGACTAGGCTTGCCTAGGAGGCTATGTGCTCATGGATTATAGCCCAGTAAAGGAAAGGCAATCTTCTTCACCACTTCCTCTACCTTTCTGTCTTTCCATCCCTTCCTTCAAAGCTCACACAATTTGTCTCCACAATTGAAGCCAGCAAGAAGAGATCTGAGGCAGATATTGTGTAGTATAAATATAGATTTCTGTCTCAGTAACAAATTAAAAGAGTCATCACACTTGATGGAATCAAAGGGATCAAAGGAAAACCTGATCTAAAGTGTATATACACACACATTACGTGTGTGTGTATATATATATACATATGCACATATGTATGTATTTGTGTAGGTAAGTATATATATATATATATATATATATATATATATATATATATAGATAGATAGATAGATAGATAGATATACATATATATATACATATATATATATATACATATATATATACATATATACACATATATGTATATATGTACTTCAGATGTATCATTATCTCCTCAATCTTAAAAGTAAAAAATACAAGTTAAAAAAAAAGGTAAAAGAGAAAGCTTTGCCATTTCAAAGAATCATATAGAATTATGAAGGATTTTTGTTTGCTTTTTTATGTTTTTTTTTAATAACTGGAAGAAACCATACAGTACCTATAGTCCAATTTCTAATTTTACATTTTAAGAAATGAAAGGACTTTCTTCAAGGCCACAGAGCTGACTGATGGCAAAGCAAAGAATGAAACCTAGGTCTTCTCTATCTGATAGTCTTTTAACTTCACACTGTTGCCAAGGTAGGAAGTTCAATTGGAAACAAAATTCTCCCACTACTTTATGTGACTGTGATGAACTTATTAAAAATCACCCATTTTACATTTTCACTTTTTTGGTTGGATGAATTGATTTTATATGCACTCAGTCAGATACTGCGTTTTTTTATAAGAAAAAAAGAGTAGAAGACACATATAGTTAAAAGTTTTAACACTGTCTAGAAGAAAAAAACAACAAACTTGATATTGATACTGAGAGCTTTTGGGTAATTAATTATTAATTTATTAAATAGGCTAGCTGATAATCAATAAATTGGTCAGTAGTTTCTGTCAGTAACCGAAGATACCTAATGGAAATACTCAATGCCTTACTATACTTTTAGAAAAAGTGGTGCCCCTAGCAGGTGAAAATCAGTACTGATTTATGAAGGATTAAAGAGGGGGTGGACTTTCAAATGAGAAGGTCAGTTAAAAGCCTTCAGCTCCTCCTCCTGAGGATGTGGCTTGATCATGAGCCTCTGCTGCCTCCAGCAATCTGGTCAAAGGATTCATCTCTACCCAGATTACTCTGGTTGGTTTTTTTCCTTCATAAACTGGGTTATGCTAAATTCCAGTGGAGACGTGCAAAGACATGGGCTTAAAGCTTTGGGGCTGAAATTCACTTAGATTAGATCCTGTTTACACTATCAATAGAAGTAAGGTCTCCTAGTTGGGTAGAATCCAGCCCAAAATCTAGGAGCAAGTTCCCAGAGGATTTGGGCAATCTCATTTATTAACAATGTCCTTCAGAGACTAACTCATAGCCTCTAGTCTCTGAATGAGGAAATAGAAAAAGCCTTAATCTTAATTAAATAATTGGTTATTTATATCATAGAAAATAACAATTTCTCTCAATACTTTAAAACAAGTTTGCCATGTTTGTGGCACCATATATTAATGTCTGCAACATGATTTGAATGGGAATATGTTGATTAACATTGAAAACATTTCTGTTGACCTAAAAAGAAAGTCCTCTTTCCAACATCCTTTAATGTTAGTACTATCTCAATTTTATCAACAGGTAGCCACAGGAGGGGGGTTTTGAGAGCAATTAACAATAAAGAAAGCAGATTCAGAATTGGGAATATATTCAAACACTATACATGAGGGGTTGGCCTCTCTATGGTTCCTTCCAGTAAGAAAAAGAATCTTCCTTCTTTCATTTAAAATCCAAAATTAAGGGAAAAAAAATTTTTTTAAGAAAAGCAAAACAATTAATTACCTAAAATTTCAGTGTTTACATGCTCATCTGATAGGACTGGACACAGTAAAAATGAAAAGAAAAGATGAATTTAAAGGGCTCAACTAATTCATCGAAATGACTCCTACAAGTAAGACAATGAACATCCACAAGAAATCTTAATTTTCTGTGATCTGGTCTATTTCTTTTTCTTTGTAAATCTCCCAAAAGAAAATATAAAGTCTTCACTTTTTTGGCATTTAAAAACATTCAAAACCTGGCCCCTCATATTTTTCCAGTTTTCTTACAATCTATTCCCTCACCAACCCATCATGTACTCTGACACTGGTGACACTGAGCACAGTGACACTAGTCTCCTTGATATTCTCCTCACAAGACACTCAATCTCCCTTCTCCAAGTGGAGTCCAATGACTGGATCAACTCCCTCTTCATTTCTGTTCCCTGTCTTCCTTCAACCCCTGCCAAAATCTCACCTACTGCAGGAAACTTATCTCAAAGCTCCTTAATCATTGCTTTGGCTAATTATTTCAATTTTAACCTGTATATACCTTGTTTATATACAGTTGTTTGTATTTTGTTTGTCCTTCAGAGTACAGACTGTTTTATGCCTAGCATTTTACATACCACTTGAGTCAAAATAGTCACTCGATAAATGCTGAGATTTTTTTAGATGATCTATCTGATGATAAAAAAAAATACTGCAGTGAATCTAATGAGTTTGGTCATCTTCTTTGTCCTCAGTTGTCAATGACATTTACTCTTGTGTACAAATTGGTAAAAAGCCTTCTTACTCTCTACAAAAAGTATTACAAACCAGCTTAAGAGTATGATGGGGTCACTCTATTGTGAGTTTGGTTAATCATTTTACTTCATTACAAGGAGTTCTCAAGATTTAAGGGCAATATGGATATACTACAATGTAAAAACAGAATAAGTAAAAATAATTTAAAAATGTGGACTTGATGCACTGAGCATAAAGGAGCCAATGGAGGTTCTTTGATAGCACTATTCAGTGTGCATCTCCACATTCAACTCCATTCCAATGGCAGGAATCACTAGGAAGATGTTCAAAACATATTATCTCAAATGTTCCATAATAATGATGGCCTTAATCAAAATGCCAAATATTCCAATATTAGTAAAATGTAACACTCTTATCTTGCTCAGATTGAATAGCATAAACACAGTAGCAATCTAGGCTGAGGTACCAATTTCTAATTTATAAACATATACTTTAAACACATACTGACCCATAAATCCAAATAAAAATTGCCAATTCTTTCATCAACCATATGAAAACAAACATTTTGAAGTTTTTGAGCCGCCCTCAATTGAAATGGATAGAAGTGGGCTCCAATAGTAGGGCATATCAGATTTGCCTTGAGTCCAATACCATTTGTTTTAATTTCATTATCAATGGCCAGAGGAAAATGACCAGATGTCTCAGTTTGACTACTCCAGTTCCTAGACTTAATGTGCTGGGGTTGGGTCCAGTGGATTTTGTCAGAATCTATCCAAACAAACAGAAACATCCTGTTGCCATTTTGCTCCAAATGATTGTCATGGTTAGGCTGCCAGGTTCCCAGATCATGCTCCTCCTTCCCTATGTACTGCATATATACTAGGTCATCAAAATCCTATCAACGACAGGAAAGCCTGCTTTGGCACCTTCAGAGAAATGTATGTTTATGTCTCAAGGTTGAAAGCATCTTATTAGTGCCAAGACTAGACATGGATCCTACCTGGGAATTCTCAGTTTTTACCATGAGACTTTGAAAAGAATCATGTGCTCGTAGATCTAGAACTGGAAAGAAATTTAAAGGTTATTTAATCCATACCCTTGACGTTATACATGAGGAAATTGGTACCCAGGGAGGTAAAGTGATTTCCCCTAGGAAATCAAAGAAGGCATTGGAATATAGGTTCTCTAACTTCAGAACCAGTGCTCTGTCTACTGTACTATGCTGGGAAGAACCAGGAAATCATTGGCTTTCAGCAACATCTCCCTTGCAGTTTTTCAAATATTCTTTAAGAATTTGTGCTACCATTTTAAGGCTTAAATGTATTTTTTTGTTTATTTGTTTTTTACAATAACACTTTGGGGTAGGTAGGTAGAATAAATATTCATGCATGCATACATGTATTATGTGCACAAGTTTTTGCGTGTGTATGTATATTTGTAACTATATATATATGGGTTTATATGCATATGTGTGTATTTGTTTATGTGTATATGTATATGTGTGCACATGTATCATGTAGGTTTTCCAAAAAACTATAGTGAGATTTATATTCATAATATGTTTATAGTTATTTATAATATATAATATATAATATACAATATATTATTTACAATATAACATTTATGTTTATGTCCATATAAATATACATACTGCCTCCTATAGAGGCTTGACCTTTGATTTATTAATATAAAGAATTCAAGAAATTGTCTGAGACATTACGTTACCTGTTCAGGGCCACCCAGCTATTATGTGTAAGTGGCAGGACATGAAAACAAGTCTTCTTAATTCCAGCATCAGCTCTCCATCAACTTCAAATTGTCTCTCCATTACCCTCTATTAAAGATAATGAATTTGAAGATCAGAGAAGTTCAGTGATTTATCTCTGGTCATATAGCTACTAAGTGTCAGAGGTAGTATCTGCTTGTAGTTCTCTTAATTGAAAGCCCAGTGCTCTTGTTTTTGTTGTTTAGTTGTTTTCAGTCACTGCTGACTCTTTGTGATCCCATTCGGTATTTTCTTGGCAAAGGTACTGGATGGCTTGCCATTTCCTTCTCCAGCTCTTTTACAGATGAGGATACTGAGGTAAACAGGGTCTAGCCCAGGTTCACACAGCTAGTAAATGTCTGAGGACAAATTCAAATATTCTGGAAGATGAGTTTTCCCATCCAGGCCCAGCAATCTATTCACTTAGCACCTAGTTGCCCAGTGCTCTTACTACTGCAAAATGCTGCTTATCTGTCTTTGTAGAATCTACTCTGTCTTCCAAACAGTCTACTAACTTATCAACAAATTGAGAGGTTGATCTTTGCCTAAGGCTGTGCTGATAAGATGAGAGTGAATGATAAACACTTTGAAGTCTACCACAGAGCTTCTTTCCCTCAAGAAGAATAGGATATGTTATAAAGTTTAAAATTAGGCCCTGTCTTACATAAAATGTTGTTTCCTGGAAGCACCTGTTAGCCTTGCCTCAGGTACTATTTTATTTGAAGCTGTGCAAATACAGTGATTTATTGAGCAATCCTGCTAAATATGATACTCACAAAATTCCAACTTCCATATGAGTATTAGGAATCCTCAGGAAAATAGTGTCTAAAACATTCTAAAACATTCCTTGATGATAGTCTTAACAGAAACACTACAATCTCTTATAATAGCTTTCTTTTAAAGGTTCTAGGTAAATAAATATTTTCCCCCCTGTAATATAAACAATATTCACTCTTGCCTACTTCTCTACCACATAATTCAGGAATACTGATTAAGGATTTACTATGGGCTAGATCATTCTGTGTAAGCAAAAGCTAAAAGAAGTATTAGAAGACATATATTATAAATCACATTGCCTTAGAGTTGGAAGTGGCAACAGAGACTTTCTAGTTCAACACATATACCAAAATGGAATTCCCTTCAATATACAGCTGAAGTATAGAAATGGGTTGAGAAAAATGACCACGCTCCTTCCATAGGCAGCCCATTGCACTTTGAGAGAACATTAAGATTTGGAAAGTGTTTTCTTAATCAAAATATCTTCTTTCTTTCTTTTTTTTTTTACTTTTTTTAATACTACTCATAGTTCTTCCTACCAAGTACAAAGAAGAAAAAAAATAATTTTTCTTCTTACACATAGCAGGACTTCCAAATGTTTGAAGAATTGTCATATCCCCTATAAAACTTTTTCTCCCATATGCTCAGCCTATACAATTTTTAGACAGTTTTCATGTGTTATGAACTCAAGGTTTTTCACCATCCTGGATGCCTTGTTGTAATTGTTCTATAAATTACCAATTCCCTTTATAAAATGCATTAGAGTGAAAAGAGACTTGAAACTGGAAGAGAAAGTTATTGTAATTGTCTAAAGTAAGAGATAGTGAGGGACTGGTCCTAGAGTCAGGAAGAATTGAGTTTAAATCTGGCCTCAGATAATTACTACTAGGCAAGTGATTTAACTTCTCTTTGTCACAGTTTCCTTAACTGAAAAAGGGGACAATAATAGCATTTTCTTCACTGAAGTGTTGTAAGGCTCAAATGAGATAATTATAAAGTTTGTAGCACAGTGTCTGGCATATAGTAAATATTATATAAATGTTAGCTATTATACAATATGGTGTGGAACTTTCAGGAGCAAAGATGGCAGAGTAAGCAGGAAATTGCCATAACTCTCCCATTATCACTTCCAAACAAACATGAAATAGCACCCCAAAACAAATCACAGGACAGCAGAATCAGGAAAAAGATGGGGTGAAAGAAACTTGGAAGGTCAACAGGGAAGGCATGTCTCACTTAGGTAAATGGGGAGCACAGTCCAAGACAGGAAGCATCCCAGCAAGCTGGCAGCAAGCCCCACTTCAGCAAACCAGTGGGAGATCCTGAGCCCCAGTGCAGTACAGCAGGCAAATGCCAATGTCAGGACCCCCCATGTACCTCAGCATAGCCATGGAAATGGGCAGAAACCAGTACTGATAACCACTAGGTGCTTCAGCATAGGCCCCAGCAAACAGATAGACTCCAGAAAGAGTCACCCCACATGTGCCTGAGCAAATGAGCAGATAGCACCTGTAGGACCCCACAAAACTCAGCATAGCCAGGTGAACAGGCAGAGATCACATTCCAGAACCTACCATGTGCTTCAGCATAGCCTTGGGCAAACAGGCAGATGCCAATGCAAGAACACCCCACCGGCCTCAGTACTCAGCAGACATCGGCACTGGGACTATGGCTCAACATCAGCTAAGCTGCTAGACACCTAAAGGCTCCAGCAGCTTCAGTCATCCCCACTCCATACGCCTCAGCACAGCACCAGACACAATGGCTCCAAAGGGCCCCAGGACAACATCAGTGCAGTACTAGGTAAACAGCCAGGGCCTGTAGCCCCTGGAACTACAAGCCTGAGACAGTGCCCCTTCTCCCAAGGAGTAGAACTCAAACTGAAAAGTGAGGGAAAAGGGCAAAAATAAGATGAGCAAAAAAAACAACAGACCACTGGAAGTTATTAACAGTTACAGGAAGGGGACAGGGAAGATTAAATAAGAAATTCAGAAGAGGACAACAATGTCAAAACACCTATGGGCAAAAACCCAAGGAAAAATAAGTAGTGATCTCAAGCACAGAAAGAACACATAGAAGAGCTCAAAAAGGAACTTAAAAATCAAATGAGAGAGGTAGAAGATTAGGAAGAGAAATGAAAGTGATGTTAGAGAATTATGAAAAAAATAGTCAATAGCTTTTAAAAAGAAAACAACTGCTTAAAAAAATAGAATTAGCCAAATGGAAAAGGTGGTACAAAACTGAGGAAAATAACTTCTGAGAAGTTAGAATTAGGTAGGTAGAAGCTAATTACTCAATGGGACATCAAGAATCAATCAAGAAAATCAAAAGAATGAAAAAAAGAAAATTCAAAATACTTCTCTAAAAAAAACCCCACAACTAACCTGGAAAACAGATGCAGGAGAGATGATCTCAGAATCACTGGACTACCTGAAACCCATATTCAAAAGGAGGACCTGGACAGGATCTTTCAAGGAATTATCAAGGAAAAGTGTCCCGATATCCTGGCACCAGAGGGCAAAATAGGCAATGAAAGAATCCACCAATTACCTCAGGAAAGAGATTCTAAAATAAAAATTCCAAGGAACATTATAATAAAATTTCAGAACGGTTAGGTCAAGGAAACAATCCAGCAAGTGGCAAGAAAGAAACAATTCAAATATTAGGAAGTCACAATCAGGATTGTATAGGACTTAGCAGCTACAACATTAAAGGATCAAAGGTCGTGGAACATGATGTTCTGGAAGGCAAAAGAACTAGTATTAGAACCAAGAATCATTTACCTGATGGAATTAAGCATCTTTCTTCAAGGGGAAAAATGGTCAATCAATGAAATAGAAGGACTACTAGCTTTTATAAGGAGAAGACAGTAATTGAACAAAAAAAATGACCTCCAATATCAAGACACAAAAGAAGCCTAAAAAGGTAAAAAGGGAAAAGGTAACATAAGGGATTTGATAAAGCTAAACTGTTTACATCCCTATATGGGAAGATGATACTTGTAATTCTTAGAAAATGTACTACTATGTACAGCTAGAATGAATAGTACAGCTAGAAAGAATATACATAGATGGAGGGTACAGGTATAAGGTGAACTTGAGGGAACTGTATTAAAAAAAGTAAGTGAGGGATAAGAAAGAGGAGTACAGTAGGTGCAAAAAGAAGGTAGAGTTAGAATGGGGTAAATTATTTCACATGAAGAGGCATAAAAGACCTATTTCAGATGAGGGGAAGATGGGAGGTTAGACACTGGGCATCACTTGAATCTTACTCTCATCAGAATTGGACCAAAGAGGGAATAATATGCATAATTCATTGAATATACATATCTGTTGTACCCAACAGGGAAGTGGGGGGGATTAAATATATGGGGGAACTTACAGAAAAGAGGGCAGATCAAAGGAGGTAGTAGGCAGAAGCAAAACACTGGTGAAGAGGGAAAGAGTGAAAGGAAAGACAGGATAAATGGGAGGAAAAATAGGATGGAGGGGAATACACAGTAATCATACCCGGGAATATAAATGGGATAAACTTTCCCATAAAACATAAGCAGATAGCAGAGTGGATCAAAAACAGATTCCCACAATATATTGTTTACAAAAAAGCACACTTGAAGCAGAGAGACACACACAGAGTAAAGGTAAGGGGTGGAGCAAAATCTATTATGCTTCAGCTGAAGTAAAAAACAAACAAACAAACAAAAAGAAACAAAACCGGGGTAGCAATTTTGATCTCAGACAAAGCAAAAGCAAAAGTACAGCTAATTAAAAGATGTAAGGAAGGAAACTACATCTTGCTAAAAGAACCATAGACGATGAAATAATATCAATACTAAATATATATATATATATATATATATATATATATATATATATTCCAAGTGGCATAGCATCTAAATTCTTAAAGGAGAAATTGAGCTACAGAATGAAATAGAGAACAAAACTATACTAGTGGGGCACTTCAACTGTTTCTTCTCATAATTTGATAAATCCAAACAAAAATAAAAAAAGAAAGAATGTAAGGAGATGAATAGAATATTAGAAAAAGTTAGGACATATCTTTGGAGAAAACTGAATAGGAACAAAAAGGAGTATACCTTTTTCTTTCCTAAGCAGCATATGGTACTTACACAAAATTAGACCATGTATTAGGGCATAAAAACCTTAGAATTAAATGTAGAAAGACATAAATATTAAATATATTCTTTTCAGATCATAATGCAATAAAAGTTACATTCAACAAAGGGCAGTTGGAATGATAGATATAATTACATATACATATATGTAATATATTATATATGATATATATGATCCATTAAAATTAAAAATTAAATTGAAACTAATCTTATCCTGATGAATTAGTGGATCAAAGAACAAATCATGGAAACTATCAGTAATTTCATTAAAGAGAAGGACAACGAGACTATATAACAAAACTTATAAGATGCAGCCAAAGTAGTGCTTAGGGGAAAATTTATTTCTCTAAATTCTTACACCAACAAAATAGAGAAAGAACAAATTAATGAATTTGGGCATGTAACAAAAAAACCTAGAATAAAAGCAAATTAAAAATCTCTCATTGAGGATCACATTGGAAATCTTGAAAATAAAGATGAGGTTAATAAAATTGAAAGTAAAAAACAAACAAACAAGAAAAAGCTATCAAGCTAATAAATAAGACTAGGATCTGGCTTTATGAAAGAAAGAAAAAAAACAAGATGGATAAGACATTGGTTCATTTGATTTAAAAAAATCAAAGAAAGAAAAAAATTAATATCAAAAATCAAAAATGAAAAGGATGAATTTACCACCAACGAAGAAGAAATTAAAGCAGTCATTAGGGAATAGTTTGCTCAAATATAGGCCAATAAATCTGAGAATATGAGGGAAATTGGTGAATATTTATGCAAATATAAATGTTCCAAAATGACAGATCAGGCAATAGAATGTCTAAATAAACCCATCTTAGAAAAATTGAACAAACCATTAATTAACACCCTAAGAAAAACTCCCCAGGGGCAGATGAGTTCAGAAGCAAATTCTATTAAACATTTGAAGAATAATTAATTCTAATACTATATAAACTATTTGGAAAAATAGATGAAGTCCTACCAAATTTCTTTTATGATACAAATATGATGCAGATACCTAACCCAGGAAAAGCTAATACAGAGGAAGAAAACTATAGACCAATTTCCTTAGTGAATATTGATGCAGAAATTTTGAATAAAACACAAACAAGGCAATTATAGAAATATACCACAAGAATTATACAATATGACCAGGTGGAATTTATACCAGGAATGCAAGATTGGATTAATATGACTAAAGCTATCAACATAATTGACCATATCAGTACCAAAACCATCAGAAATCATATGATTATCTCAATAGATGCTGAAATAGCTTTTGACAAAATATAGTATCCATTCCTATCAAAAACACTTGAGGGCATGGAAATATAGGGAGAATTCCTTAAAATGATAAGCACCATCTTTCTAAAATCATCAGCAAGCATTATCTGTGATGGAATTAAGCTAGAACCATTCACAATAAGATTGGGGTGAAATAAGTTTGCCCATCACCACCACAATTATTCAATATTGTACTAGAAATGTTAGCTATAGCAATGAAAAAAGAGAAATAAATAGAAAGAATTAGAATAGGTAATGAGGAAACAAAACTATCATCCTTTGCAGATGATATGATGGCACACTTAGGGAACCCTAGAAAATCAACTAAAAAAAATACTTGAAATAATTAACAACTTCAGCAAAGTTTCAGGACAGAAGATGAATCTATATGAATGATTATGATTTCTTTATATGAACGATAAACCCTAACAGCAAGAGATAGGAAGAGAAATTCCATTGAAAATGAGAGTAGACAATATAAAATACTTGGAAGTCTATCTGCCAAGAATAACTAGGGAACACAATTACACATTTTTCACATAAATAAGTCAGATGTAAATAAATGGGAAAATATCAATTGGTCATGGGTAGGCCAAGACAACATAATAAAATTGACAATTGTGCCTAAACTAATGTCCATATTCAGTGCCATATCAACCAAACCACCAAAAAATTATTTGATAGAGATAGAAAAAAGTAACAACACAACTCATCTAGAACAACAAAAGGACAAGAATATAAAGTGAATTAATGAAAAAATAATGCAAAGGAAGGTGGCCTAACAATATCAGATTTCAAGCTATAGTACAAAGCAGTAATCATAAAAACTATCTTATACTGGCTAAGAAATAGAGTGATGAATCAGTGCAGGGGCACACAAGACACATTAGTAAATGACCATAGTAACGTAGACTTTGATAAGCCCAAAGACTGCAGCCTTTGGGAGAAGAACTCAGTATTTGATAAAGACTACTGGGAAAACTGGAAAACAATAGGGCACAAATTAGGTGTAGACAAACATCTCACACCATATACCAAGATGTGGTCAAAATGGGCACACAGTTTAGACATAAAGGATGACACCATTAGGAAATTAGATGAGAAAGGAATAATTTACCTCTATGGAGAAGGGAAAAATTCAGGGCCAAACAAGAGATAGAGACAATTATGAAATGTAAAATATATAATTTTGATTATATAAAATTAAAAAGCTTTTGAACAAATAAAACCAAATGAAGCCAAGAATAGAAGGAAAAGCAGAAAACTGGGAAACAATCTTTACAGCAGATATGTCTGATAAAGACCTCACTTCTCAAATGTATAAGGATATGAGTCAAACTTATTAGAATAAAGTCTTTTCCCAATTTATCAGTTGTCAAAGGTATGAACAGGCTGTTATCAGATGAAGAAATCAAAACTATCTATAGCCATATGAAGAAGTCATCTAAATCACTTTTGATTAGAGAAATGCAGATTAACACAACTTTGAGGTACCACCTCATACCTATCAGATTGGCTAATATGATAAAAAGGAAAATGATAAATGTTGGACTGGATATAGAAAAATTGGGAAACTAATGTACTGTTGGTGGAGTTGTAAGCTGATCTAACCATTCTGGAAAGCAATTTGAAACTATGCCCCAAAAAGGAACTAAACTTTGCATACCCTTTAATCTAGCAATACTACTACTACTACATCGGTATCTCAAAGAGATAATAAAAAAGAGAAAAGGACCTGCATGTACAAAAATATTTATAGCAGCCCTTTATATGGTGGCAAAATGTTGGAAATTAGAGGGATGACCATCAATTGGAGAGTAGCTGAACAAGTTTTGGTATATGAATATAATTGAATATTATTGTGCAATAAGAAATGATGAGCAAATAGATTTTTAAAAAATCCTCAAAAGATATGTATGAATTGATGCAAAGTGGGATGAGCAGAGCCAGAAAAGCATTGTATACAATGTAAGCAACATTGTATGATGATCAACTATGATTGACTTTGCTCTTCTCAGTAACATAATGATCCAAGACAAGTACAAAGGACCCATGATAGAAAATGCTATAACCAGATAAAGAATTGATGGACTCTGTGTACAGATTGAAGCATGCTTTTCTTCACTTTGTGTGTGTGTGTGTGTGTGTGTGTGTGTGTGTATGTGTTCTTTTTCCTTTTCTTCTGTCTCTTCTTCTGGAACTGTGACTAATATGGAAATATGTTTAATATAATTGCACATATATAACCTATGTCAAATTCTCTATCATTTTAGGAAGGGGGAGGAGAACAGGAAGGAGAAATATCTGGAACTCAAAATCTTGTAAAAATGTGTAGAGGGCTGGCTTTGGGGATTTGGAGGGCTTAGGCCAGCCCGGGTCTTACCTGCAGCTTGTACTAAGCCTGACAGCTGTGAAACTCAGGATGTCGGCTCCCCACCCCCCTGTTCCATCTCTTGAGAACAGGATGCAGGAAGGGAGGAAACGGATGGGGTACAGGACAGGACGCAGGAAAGAATGTAACAGACAAGGTACAAGGAAGTAAGGAAATCACTTAATTAGATTTGTACTTTTCATGAATAATAACGTTACTATTGCTTGATCCAGTACTATATAAGCCTGAGCCCTCAGATCAATAAACAGAGTTTGTTCTTCACTGCTCTCACCTGGCCCGTGATTCTTTCTCTCTTCACACTCTGCTGGCATCAGACCACAGCCGGGGATGCAGGCGCTCCCGGCAAAAATGAATGCTAAAAATTGTCGAAACATACTTGGCAAAAATTAAGTACTATTAAAAAAAAACAAAAAAAGAGATAATGAAGGGTGGGTCTGTGGATGTGGTTATATGTGTAGAAAAAAGAGGATGCACAGAAGAAATGTTGTAAAGGCAGAAATGACAAAATTTGGTGATGGTTTGGAAGTGTAGGGTGAGTGGGAGGAATCAAGAATCACACCAAGGTTGTAAGCCTGAGTAACTAAGAGGGTGTTTCTAACCTGGGCATTAGTGGGAAAATTTGGAAGACAGAAGAATTTGAAGAAAAATGTAATGAATTCTATTTTGGTCATATTGTGTTTGATAGAAAGCTGAGGAAACAGACTAAGCCTTGATATGGAGATTTGTGCATTATATTCATAAAGGCATTAGTTGAAACCATAGGTCCTGACATGATCATCAAGTGAGATAGTATACAGGAAAAAAAAGAAGAGAACCGCAAAGAAAGAAACTTGGGAGACTCCTCAGGTAGTGGGTCTATTATGGGTGAATGACTTGTGAAGGAAACTGAGAAGAAATAGTCAAAGAGGCAGGAGGAAAACCAGGAGAAGACAGTGTTGTAAAAACAAAATATAAAGTACTATAATTGAACAAGAAATACAGAATTTAAAGGATCTAATTTCAGATAAAGAAATTAAACAAGCCATAAATGAAATTGCAAAGGTGAAGAGGAACTCTAGGACCAGGTATTTTCACAAATCAATTCTATCAAAGATTCAAAAGGACAATGATTTCAAAAATTACAAAAGTTGCTTGTTTGTAAAAATACCAAAGGAAAAGATTTTAACTAAATTCTTCTATGACGCAGATATGGCCTTCATACATAAACTACAGAAAATCAAAACAGAAAAAGAAAACTATACACCAATATCTCTAATGAATGCAAATGCAAAAAAAAATTAAATCAAATTCAAGCAAGAGGAATAATAATATCACCTACCTTACTGTCTTGTTGTAAGGATCAAATGAGATAATAACCATAAAAAAACCTGGCACATAGTAAGCACTATTTAAATGTTAGCTATTATTATTGCTGTTGTTATTATATTAATTGCTAAATTAATAAAAACCTATATTATTATATTGAAGATGAATAAAAACCTTTTGACAAAACATAACACTCATTTCTGCTAAAAGAAAATAGAAACAGTAAAGATAGAAACAAATGGATCTTTTCTTAAAATAAGAGTATGCAAGTAAAACCAAGAGTTACCATCATTTTTAGTGGAGATGAACTAGAATCCTTTCCAATAAATTCAGGGGTAAAATAAAGATGACCTTTGTGTGGTCATTTATATGGCTATATGATTTATCACTAGAAAGACAAAAATAAATTGAAGGAATAAGCATAGGTAAAACAGAAAATTACTTTTTTTTGCAAATGATATAATGGACTTAAATATACATATTTAAGATACCTGTAGAGTCAACTAAAACAATAATTGTAACAAGTTCATAAAACTTGAAGGATATAAAAAAATACATGCAAATCATCAGTATTTGTATAGAAAACAAATAAAACATGTTTGGAGAAATTCCATTTAAAATTACTTCAGAATGCATGAAACGCTTATGAGCTTGCCTTCCAAGATACACATAAGAATTATATGAATGCAACTACAAATAAATATGTAAAAAAAAGCTAAATATTTGGAAAATTAATTGTTCATTCTAGAACGAATGACTGTAAGAGGGAATGCTCCCAAATTACTTTATTTATTCAATACCGTGTCAATCAAACTACCAAATAATTGTTTTATAATACTAGGAGGATGAAATGTATATGGAGGGAAAATGAAGTTACACGTCTCAAAAGAAATAATAAAAATGAATGCAAATGAAGGGGGCCTACCAGTGCCAGTTTTAAAACTATCTTATAAAATAGTAATTATTAAAAATAATTTTGGACTAGTTAGAAATAGAGAGATCAATAAATGGAAGAGATTAGGTGCACAAGGTATAGAAACAAAAGTATCCAACACTCTAGTATTCAATAAACACAGAGATCTCCAGCTAATGGAATAAAGAGTTATTATTTGACAAAAACTGCTGAAAAAATTGGGCAGAAGCATGAAGAAAATAGATTTAGACCAATACCTCATGTCTTATACAAAGAAAAATTTCAAATGTGAATGTTAAAGAGATATAAAATCACACATCATAAACAATTACAGATTAAAGTTGCTTCCAAAATTCAGAAGAGTGTTAGATCACTATAGTCAGTAATGAACTCATGGAAGGACATGAACTAGACTTGAATAATCCTAGTAACATTAAGAGTGGTGAGAAGATAAGATGACTTCCCAGTAGAAAGTCATAACTGAGTGAACCAGGAATTTTAAAGGGTGTTGAAATGTGAGCCTACGTTTTTCCTTGTATCAGAATTAAACCATTATTTCATTTTAGTTCAATTCAATAAACATTTATCAAGTATCTATAGTGTTTAAAGTGATGTGCTAGGTGCTAGAGATACAAAGGCAAAATGAGAAACAATTATTGCCCTTAAATAATTTATATTACACAGAGGCATATACCATTTGCATAAAAATTAAATAATTTTAAGAAGGAGAGAATTCTAAACTAGAGGGAATTAAGAAAAAGATTTCTGAGGGAAGTTGAACTTAAGTTGATTAAAAACAAGACAAAAGAGAAAAGGATGTATATTTGATTGTAGGATAACCTTAGAGAGAGGAGATACAAGACCAATTTGAAACCAATTTGGCTGGAATGTAGAATATAACAAAGGGAGGGATGGGGAGGAATATGAGCAGTTGCTTTCCATGTTGAACATGTCTCTCAATAGGGAGAGAAATGAAAGCCAGTATATAATTGATTCCTAAATTGCATAGAATAAGCTGTTATTGAAAATAGCCAACAAAAGTAAATATAATGTTTTTGAGGACACCTGCCTGACAAAATAGCTAATAAGATTTGTTTGCCATAAAAATTAGATAAACATACAACAACATTTTTATGTTTACATTACAAGAGAAGAAAAAAAAAGAAAGAAAAGAAAAGAAAGAAAAGAAAGAAAGAAAGAAAAGAAAGAAAAAGAAAGAAAGAAAGAAAGAAAGGAAAAGAAAGAAAGAAAAGAAAGAAAGAAAGAGAAGAAAGAAAGAAAGAAAGAAGAAAGAAAGAAGAAGGAAAGGAAGAAGGAAGGAAGGAAGGAAGGAAGGAAGAGGAAGGAAAAGGAAGAAAGAAAAGAAAGAAAGAAAGAAGAAAAGAAAGAAAGAAAGAAAGAAAGAAAGAAAGAAAGAAAGAAAGAAAGAAAGAAAGAAAGAAAGAAAGAAAAAGAAAACATTAAAGAAGCCACAAGAAAGTTTTCTAGGGATCTAAGATATATGACCACCACCATGTTAACCCGGAGAAGTAAGGGCTCAGGAAAACTTCAGAATTTATATTAATGTAGTCTGTATAAAAATGAGGAAAAGATGGGACTCTTCACAGTGAAGTAGTTTATATCTACTACTTTAATGCACAAACTTCTCACCCTTACATCAAGATAATCTAAGATTCCTTGGAAGATAAAGCAATAGAAATAAATTTTCTCAGTGAGTCTCTAACAATAATGGGGGGTTATGCACTTACCTAAAGTATGTGCCACTGTGATGAAGGGGATCCTACACAGAGTCAATGCAGAGGAAGGATCTCTGTGGAACCAGATGCTTCTATTTGCAGACATTGCACTGACTGCATCAGGTTCCAGAACATTGTGAAAACTCTTAGAAGAGATCTGTCTGTAATTAATCAAAGGAGTTTGAATTATCCATTTATTCAGGGGAGACAAAGTAGATGAATAATGTTTATTTCTGGAATTTCGGCAGACATTTGGTGGCACTCTATAAAGCTCATCTGATGGTATGTATTTTGGAGACATACAGTAAAGATAAACATGATTTGGTCTCAAAATTGAAAAGAAATAGTAGAGAGAGCTAGATTACTTTCAGGAAAGTAAAATGCTCTTAGCATAATAGGTGAACAAATTATGGCAACCAACATGGATAAAAGTCACACAGGATGAGCATACTTGGGCATGTTATAATCTACATTATTAAAGTAAATTTCTGAGTAAGTAAGATCAAAGACTCAGTTAAGAGTGTAGACGCATTTTATAGCATTTAAAAATAATTATTTTATTTGGTAATAAAGAAATAAATTCAGCAAATGTCGATTTCTGGTTCATAGCCAATAATTATATTGAAAGCTTCTGGGTTCAAATGTTTGTCTAAAATGTAGCCTTCAACTCAATTAATTTCAATAGATTTCAACAAATGTCTTTTAAGTATTATCTATATGTAAGGAATTATGCTAGGTGTGAGGATCCAAAAATAGATAGAATGCAGACTCTGTTCTCAAGGAATTTAGAATCCAAGAGAGGAAATCTGGGTACACAAATAACTATGATGTAAAAGGACGTGAAATAAATGAATCAAAATCCTGAGAAAATATCTGGAAACATTTGAGAAGGAGTAACTAATTTTAACCTGGGGAAAGAAGGGGTCAGAAAGCTTTCATAATTTATGTCAGTATAGTCACTATAAAAATGAGGAAAAGATAAATATATTTGATAGGTCAAAAATGCATGTATTTATCAAACAATTTATATTGTATATAGTTCCACACATTTAAATTATAGCCTAATAGAAAGCCATTTCAGAAAGGGTTTCTTCTGTTGAACTGCAAAATAGATTTGCCAGGGAGAGGGGTCTACATTCTCATACAGGCCCACTATGTTGTGGGGGCTGCTTCGACAGCAGTCATACACTTGGCTGCATCTATAAACTGCATTTGAGCTCACCTGGATCCACTTTTCTATTCATGCTCAAGGCAAACACACTGCATTCTGGTATGCAACAAAATGGACTAGAAGATCAGCTTCTGCTCTTTGATGTGGAGGTGCCAGATGTGAAATTTCCAGAGCAGAAAACCTCTTTAATAATAGAGGAACTGCAAAAGGACCCAATAGAATTGTCACTATCTGCCAAGGAAAGGAAAAAAAAAACAAACAGATACATTAATTAACGTGATGACTACAAATTAAAATTAGAAAGAAGCCTAAATTCCCATGGCCAAGAAATGCACAAACTTAAAGAACAGCCCACTTTCCCATTGTTTTATATATTTAAGTTTAAGAAGAAAGTTAAAAGAGGTTTCTTTTAGCTCCCTTGATACTACCTCTCCTCCTCTTAGTTTTGTCATGACTGTGTATGTGTGTGTTCCAGGATTATACTATCCCATAGTAACAGGAAGGAAAATTGCCACATGATCTTGTGCCTCTAAAATCTTTTCAAGGAAACAATATTGTGATCATTTTTTCAAAGGTCTGCAAGAGAAGTGAGTCATACAGAATAGATGAGCTTCTATAGAGTTTAATTCTTTGTTCAGTTCTATGCCTTTTGGTACTGAACCAAACAGAACTTTTCAAGTATAACCTTGAGCCATTTTTTCCCTTTCTTTCAATCCTTAATCTTTATCTAGAACAGTGCCTGGCACATAATAAGGACTTGATAATGTCTTTTTGATCATTTAAATAATTTGGAATGGCCTATCTTGGTAGATGGAACATAATTCTTCCTATGCAAATTTGATCTCCATTACCAATTCTTGAGAAATAAATGTACCTTATACATTCCCCAAATAAAGTTGCCAGTTATAGAGTTTACAGTGTGAAGTTTCCCATTTAACGTGTTTGTCTCATTTCCCAATGTTATTATTGCACAAGGGGATCCCTGGGGAAAAGTTATACTGAAAGCAAGACCACTCAACTGGAAGTCTGGAGACTTAGTTACTAGTGTTAGCTCTATTACTACTTAGCTCTCTGTGTTTAGTTAAGTCATACTACTTCTCATTTAAGGTCATATTTAAGGTTACCTCTACAAATTACTCCTCTTTCAAATAGGGACAATACATTTCTTTTTCCTATCTCATCAACTTAGTCCTATTGATTTTGCCTCCAAATTCTCTTTTATGTGTGTTATTCTATCTACTCTCATTACCACCATTCTATTTCTTCTCACCTGTCTTTCTAGGATAGATTCTTAGGTAGTCTTCAGCCTATCAGTGTGTTAATTTCCCAAGCTATCCTTAGGATGCCAAACTGTGTTTCCTAAAATAGCTCTGACCATGTCACTCTCCCGCTAAAGAAGCTGCAATGGACTCCCAATTATTGCTAGGATAAAACAAAACAATAAAACAAAACCCTCCTCTGGCAGTCAAAGTCTTTCACAAACTGTTTCCAATTTATCTTCCTAGATTGGTAGTTCACAACTCTCTTTTTCATGCATTATATTTCCTGCTTCTTAAAATACACACACACACACTCACACACACACACACACACACACACACACACACAAGCGCGTGAGCGCACGCACAGAGTCACTTTACATATAAAGGTATACACACAAATATATATGTGCATATGTGCATACTATCTATGACTCTATCTATGTGAGAATATGGGGGGAGGAAGACAATGAGCAATGAAAGGGATCAGGAAAGTCTCTAGCTATTTATCAATATCCAGATATCTCTATTTCTATCGATCTATAGAGAGTGCTTACTTGTGTATGTTTACATACATTGTGTATGTATGTATACATAGAATATATGTGTGTGTATATATATATGTATATACATATAAATAAAGTGTGTGCATATATATACTATACAGGCATACATACACATATATACATGTATATACACATACACAAACAGACATTGTGCATATAGCAATATCTCCATTTCTATCTATCTTTTTCCCATCTAGTAGAAAGTAAGCTGTTTGAGATCAGTAGCTGTTTCCTTTTGGCTCTGTATTCCTACTGCCCAGTGCAGTGCCTGACACATAGTGAACAGCTCAGTGAATCCTTCTTAAATTGAATTGGGACTGAATTGATTTAAATTAATGAAATCTGGTGATGTATATAAGCAAATGGTTTATCAGAATGGCTAATAGTTATGTAACCCCTTACACAAATGATCTCATTTAAGCCCCATACTAAACCTGTGAGATAAGTACCAGAAATAGCCTATTTTAATTCCTGTTTTGCATATGAGGAAATGGGGGGTAATGAAAGTTAAATAAAAGGCAAATGTTAGAGGTAGGATTTGAATTCACATATTACTGAATCCAAGTCTAACACTTTTTTCACTCTCATGTTACTTCTTTCTAAGTATAAGAGCTTTGGATTGAATAAAAATGTGGTAACAATGCAAGGCATGAATAGTATTACTACTAATAATTGCTAGTGCTAAAATGATTAATATGGAAATACATTTTACATGATTGCAGATATGTAACCTGTATCAAATTATCTCAAGGACAAGGGAGAGGGAGGAGGGAGTGAGAGAGATAATTTGGAACTTAAATATTTTTTTAGAGGAAGTTTATTGTTTTTACATTTAAGTAGACAAAATAAAATATTATTAATAACCATCATATATATAGTGATAAAATTACTAGTGCTAATACATAAGATATTGCTATTATCTTATTCTTCTTCACTGTTTCCTATGGTGGTAGAATATTTTAATAGCACTCAAGCTAATCAATTTTGGCAATTGTTAGCATATGTTGGAAGTCCTACTGCCCATCACTGAGTTATTCATTTCCAACAGAAACTTATTTCTGACATTAGAATTTCTGGATTAAGTGGTAAGAATGTCCTAAGAACAGCAATTTGTTTTTATATTTCAATAATAATGTGCTTTCCATTTTTTCTCCTCATACTTCATCTTAGGTGGCATATATCCTGTTGAAAAATGTTAATAGGAATGATATAATAACAATACTGAAAAAGGACAAATTGGTCAAACTAAAAATAATCATTTAGTTATTTTCCTCTTCCTAGAAGTACTTTCTAGATGTTCTATCTCTACGGCTTACACAATTTTTCTCTTTTAAAAAATGCATTTGCAAAGTAGATGAATGTCACAAATTTCAGCAAAAAGCCAGAGAAAGAGAGAGAGAGAGCATGAACTTTTCAAAATCCAAATCCTAATCCCTGAACACATTCAATTTCTAACTGGTATTAAATGTTCTGGTTGGAGTGAAAGCTAAAACTAAGCCTGAATTGAACGAGTGTTTAATCTGTCTAGAGAAACAGAAGCAGAAAGACCAAGAAACTTGTAATTTTCTCTAATCAATAGCAGATTTTATCAGCTATTTCATTAAGTGTAAACAAGCCTCTTTGTTTTTTACAAGGAACAATTAGGCATTTGCACAGATTCAGTTGACATCATCCTTGAAACCCTGGCAGCATCACTCCAGAATGCATTTATCCCTGTTATCATGCTCCCAGTCACATTAGTTCAAACTAACAACATTACCATCTAAAATTGCCAGGTTATTTGGACACATTTTCAATCTCCTCTTTTAGTCACACAGAAAATATGAAAACACAATCTGCCTGACTCCTTGACTACTGGGTCAGACTGGAATAGAATGTTGTAAACCCATGGATGGGAGCTTTCTGAGGTCCTCATGAGGGAGAGAAATAGTTATTTATTCTTAATGGACCAGCTCTCCTGTGACTAGCCTTTATTCCCATAGGATGTAAAAAGGGCCAAGTGTACCTGGGAGTGGACTGGCAGTCTCTAATTCCCAAAGATTGTTTTTCTTTTGGCTCAAAAGAAACTGTTAGAATTGGCAGCTGCTCATGGATTGCTTACTGGCTATGGGATCAGCCCTGGAGCCAAACACAGGCTCAACTGTGGGGAGTAGAGTTATCAAGATGGTAGTTGGAGGGGAAGAGGGTACTGTTTCTTGACATACTCAAAAACCACATAAGGGAGAAAACTGAGTCAAAGAAAAATGTATCAATTTATTAAATTTCTTAAATGTCTTTGTTCCTCCCTATTAATATATGTGTGCATATATTATATATAATATAGATGAATGCATTTATATGTGTGCATAATATAAATGTGTATATGTATATGTATTCAGGCATATATAAGTATGTGTATGTGCATCTTAAAGGAAGAGGAGAATTTCTAGCAAAGTACTGGCCTTGTCGGATTCCTACAGGGCAAATGGTTATTTTTAATGCATTGACCTAATTTTATAGTGGTAATTCAAGGTCAGCCTAAAAATCCATAAAGGGCCTGAACTATCAAATAATATGAATGGTAGAGGAGGCAAGGGGAAAACAATGGTATATTCTTAATAGCTGCATTGTTGGCTTAAGCTTAGTTGCTCATGCACAGCTGTCCATATCACAGAGCTATCACACCTTATTAGGCAAAACTGACAATCTTGGGGGGAAAAAAAGAACTGGGTTACCATAAAGAATAAATTACTCAGATTCCCAGAAGGAGTCTGTCATTCAAAGTTACAGGTTCAGAATAACAGCATCAGAAGTCTCTGTGAAATTATTCCCTATTATCTTTTTTTAGGACCAAGAGAATATTTATTTTTACTCTTTTGCCCACATCCTTCCTGATCTTGCATATCACATTCCTTTTTAGTAAAAAAAGAATGGCAGTAAATAGTATGGTTTTTGGAGTGTACCAGATTATAAACCTTTTTCTTACATATTCATGTTGAGATCTACCAATTTGCATACGAAAGTAAATAAATTAGTTCCTACAGAGAAGTAGATATGGGTTGGTGGAAATAGTTTGGGCCTCAGAATCAGCAAAGACTAAAGTTTGAATTCTGCCTTTGATACAAATTAGCGAGTGCTGCGAAATGCCTAAAAACTAGTAGGCAGGGCATACCTTTAAGTTTAATCTGCATTATTAACATTTTCCCCCATCACTTTCTTAAGTCTAGACAATCAACAAAACAACAATCAAGCCCTGATTTGTTGCTTTTAGAGATTCTGAGTTGTAAATGCTTATTTAAAATTGAACAACAGTCAAAACTGAGTAAGCTGGTTCTAGAGCAGTTTTTACATTTTGTTCATTTGGTTCATTCAAATTTCTGTTTTCATCTTGTTCAAAATATCATAATTTTAAAAAGGAAATAATTTTGGTTATTTTTGCTGTAGGATTATAGTTCTTTGAGGAAGTCTCAAATTTCCTCTGAGCTGCTGCTTTTTCTTGTCCTCTTCGTTTTCCTCCTCCTTCTTCTTGCATTGGTAAAATGGAGCAAGGAATACCTGGTAGCACCTATCTTACTAGGTTGTTTTAATGAAATGAATGTTTAATGAAAATTCAAATGAAATAATGTACGTCAGGAGATTTGCAAAGGTTGAAGGACCTCTGCTGTTTCTAGAAAGCAGGGCTAGCAGTGTTGACCAGATATAATCCCGGGCTATGGTTTTGGTGAGGGGGAGCAAGCAGAAGCCAGGGAATGCAGTACCACAGGGAGCAAAAACATGTTCAGGACAGCATGGCTGGGGGACCCAACTGTGGCTTAGGGAGGAAAGGAGTCCCTCAGGTTGAGGCCCTGGACAGAATTCAGAAAAGAACAGTAAGGAGGACCTGAGGCCTAGGGCAACATTACCTACAGCTCAGTACTAGAACTTGATAATAATAACATTAAGCTGATAAAAAATAAATTAAAACAAATTAATAAAAAAAAATCAGAAAGCAAAGGAGAAAGAGCCTGACCATAGATAGCTACTTTGGTTGAAAAGAAGATCTGGGTTCATATTCAGAGGAATATACTGAGGTAAAAAAAGTCACTCCTACTCCAAAGAGTAATGTCAAATGGTCACAAGCCCAAAACGAACTCTATGGAACTCTTAGAAAAGAAATTCAAATATCAAATAAGAGAGATTGAAGAAAAATTAGGAAAAAAATAAAACAATTCAAGAAAATTATGAAAATTTAACCAATTAAAAAAAGAGATGCAAAATCTTAAGGAAGAAAATAACTCCTTGAAAACTAGAATTGGGCAAGCAGAATCAAATAATATTATAAGACACCAAGAAAAAATAAAGCCAGAAAAAATAGAAGAAAATCTGAAACATCTTATTAGAAAAACAACTGATCTAGAGAATAGATTGAGGAGAGACAGTATAAGAATTGTCAGACTATCTGAAAATTATGATCAAGAAAAAAATCTGCATAAAATAGTACAAGAAATTTTTAAGGATAATTGCCCTGAAGTTCTAAAACAAGAAGGTAAAGTAGAAATAGAAAGATCTACCTTTCACCACCTGAATTAGATCCTAGGAAGAAAATGTACAGGAATGCCATAGCCAAGTTTCAAAATTCCCAGATTAAGGAGAAAATATTGTAAGCAAGAATTATTTTTTCAAAATAATTCAATAGGATTTATTTGCTGTACTAATTTGAAATTTTATATATTCTGATGTCATTTAGAGGTTTTAAGGATTATATATTTTGCTTCTTAACTTAGACCATGAGCATCATAATTGTAAGAGTTGTTTCTTTATATTCCAATAATAATAATTAGCACATAGTAGATGTTTGAAGAACGTAATTTCTCATTAAACATATGTGCATAAACTTTATGGTTAAAAAACATGTTTACATGTACATATCTTTATACAGATGTGTTATATTTTAAGAATATATTTTATGTATCATACTATATATGATATATCTATATGTCTGTATTTCTATCTATCTATCTATCTATCTACCCTTTTTCCCTCACAATATTCCTGTGAGGTGCTATTATTATCTCTATTTTACAGATAAAGAAACTGAGTATGAGACAAATTAAGTTACTTGGCCATAAACACACATCTAGTGAATGGCTAAAATAGGATTTCAGCTCAATTCTTTCTCAATCCTTGCTCTAGCTATGATGAAATATAACCTGTAAGAAGTGTTAATTTATTGTTTAATGAAACTACATGTTTTAAGAAAAATGTTTTGCTTAATTACTTTTCTTTTAATTACTTAGTGAAAGATAACGTAGATACGTTATGATTGTTGTAGGGGAAGGTTTTAGATAATAAGAAAATGCATCAGTTAAACATCAAATAGAAAAATCATTGATGTTCTTTGTTTAGTTAAAAATGTTGTGAGATCTGTGAGGTGAAGATAAATTGAAACACAGAATAATAGTTTACTGCAGTTGGAAGGGACCATATAAATAATTCTAAGATGCTCCCCAAAGGGAGAACAAATAATCTCATGTTAAAATTAGATAAATACTTATTTTAACTCTAATAAATTTGACCTGAAAAATCATCACTGTGCAACAACATTTTGTGAGTATACAGAGAATTATATTGAATCAACATTTCCATAGCTAGAATCAATTAAAAAAAAGTTGATTTCTATAAGTTCATCTTCCTAATAACTAAAAAGATTTTCATGTTTTTTTTTTTTTTATCACTTTTATCTTCACAATATCTCTGATAACCGGGATTGAGGAGGAAGCAAAAAGTAGTATACTCACTGGAAAACAAACAGAGAGCAAACAGATTAAATAACTCTACTGATCCCAGGCACATGTCATGATTTTCTCCTTTGTGCTGTTGGTCTACAATGTTGTTAATTTATGGAAGATGGTAAATGGTTATTATTACGTTTAAGTGACCAAGTATTTAAGCAGACCCTCATTCCACCAGAAGTTGAGAGAGACCTCATTCAATGAAAAAAGTAATTATAAATAAAATTTTATATAAATGAAATAATATTTAATATTATGTGTGCATGATTGCAGAAATTAGTTTAATAACTTTTCCATCTCACTTTTCTTCTACCTTCTAATAAACTCAAAACCTCCAAATCATCTGCCCTCTGTACTTCCCCACGTAATCACAATTGCTCTGGCTTCTCTTTCCTGTCATTGCAATTTGAACCATTACTTTACCACTTCAATTCTATTGTGTGATCTTTCTTGAATTCTTTGCTCCTTTTTTTTTCTTTTGGTTATTACCCATGACTTCCTAAGCTCCATTCTTGAATAACTCACCACAGCAAGATAATTCTATCATTTTTCCTTAATTGATTCTTTAGCCATTCTCTAACAAGAACTGTTCTGAAACTTTCCTTTCCTTAAGCAGAGAGGTAGCACAGCAGAGTGGACAGAGTACAAGGCCTTGATTGAAGAAGACGAGTTCAAATCTGGTCTCAGATACAAACTGTGTGATCTTGGACAAATCACTTAAACTCTGTTTACCTTAATTTTCTCAACTGTAAAGTGAGAATAAAAATAGCACCTAACACTCAGGGTTGTTGTGAGGAATAGATGAAATAATGTTTGTAAGCTCTTAGCACAGTGACTTTTCATAGTAAACTATATAAATAATAAAGCTACATAAATGCTATTATTAATAATAGTCTTCTCATGCTTCTCATATGCTGCCATCAACACCCATACCCTTATTAATCAAGGACCTAGCCTTATTCTTTAATGAGAAAATAGGGGCCATTTACTATGAGCTTCCTTTATGCCTTTGACAGACCCTGATAATGAGGTGTTTCTCTTCTTCAATGCTGATCTTTTCCCTTGTACCAAAGATCCTCCTCTATCTTTTCCAGTATATTGTCCACACATTCATACTCTACCCTTCATCTTTGTTCTCTGTTTGTATAAATATTCTTTCTTTGTTGCTCACAAATAACCCCAAATTTGCCCATGCTTGAAATTTTACCACATCCTACTATTTTTCTTAACTATTGTACTATATATCTCTTTTTTTTGTCTCACTGAAGTGTTAGAAAAACCTATCTTCCTTACCTCTAAATCCTTTCTTCTCTACTACTCAAATCTTTATAATCTGGCTTCCAAACTCATTATACAAGTGAAACCACTTTCTTCAGAGTTACCAACAATCTCTTTATTTTCACATCTGAAGACCTTTTCTGTGTCTTCAATCTTCTTGACCATTTTGTAGCATTTGATACAGTTGATCACTCTCTCCTCCTATATAGTCTTTCTTCACTAAGTTTTTATGACCTCTCTTGATCCTCCTACTTGTACTACAACTTCTTAATCTATATTACTAGATATGCACATTATATTCCTCAAATTTGTGCAAATCCTGGGACTGTCCTGTGCTGTATTTTCTTCTATCTCTCTACTCTCTCAGTAGGTCACCTGATCACATCCCCATCCACCTCCAAGATGCCTACCTAAACGTATTTCTCATGCACACCCTAGATCTGAATTAGGGCACTCTCTCACTTTGAGGGTTAGTCTTGGGCAGCAGTGAGAGAGGGGACATATCCCAAGAAGCAGATGCTCCAGGAAAACCAAGGAATGGGTAGGCCACTTAGTTAGGACTGGGCCTGGACATAGGTAGGGGATGTCTTGACCTCCTGAGTTCTTTCACCAAACACCGCTCTCCCTTAGACAGCAAATATGTCTTTACCCAGCCTCCATCTTGAATCCAGGGATCCTTAGGAGGACCCTTCTCAACTCTGACACATAAAATAAACTTTGAGATTTAAAAACAATGGTTCAATTGTTATTCCTATGCAGATAACTTCACAATCTGTATACAGAGTCACAGATTCTCTCTTGAGCTCCCAAATATCTAGTGCACATTTCAGACAGGAGGTCTTACTAACATCTCAAATTCAACACATTCAAAACAGAACTTATTATCATTCACTCATTATGATATTACATCATATTAGAGCCATATCTCTTCAGAATCTCTCTATTTCTTTTGAAAGCACCAGAATCCTTTCAGTTACCCAGGATTCAGTTATCCTTAATTCCTCTAATCATACCTATCCAGATTGTCAGACCTTATTGGCTCTACCTTCACAACATTTTTCACATCTATTCTCTTGCCCCTTCTCATATGGCCAGAACTGTAGTTCAGAACCACATCAATATTCATCTAGACTAGTAGAGTAGCCTTTAACTGGCTACCTTGATACAAATCTCTTCCCACTGTGTTCCATTTCCTAGATTGTTGTGAAAATGATTCTGCTAAACTCCAGATCTAACTATATCACTCCTGTACTCAGAAAAGTTCAGTGGCTTCCTGCTACAAAGAAAACAAATACATGTTTTATTTTTGGCTGCCAAAATCACTCACAAAGTAGTTCCAACCCACATTATACTTCTGTCCACACATTCTATGGAGCAATCAAAATTGTCTTCTTCCTGTTCCTCATTTATACATTCCATTTCTAGTCTTATACTTCTGTCTCATTGTCCTAATTCCTGGAATGTGCTCTCTATTCTTCTTTGACTTTTTTGAATCCCTATTTTTCTTCAAGACTCAGATCACTTGGTGACTTCTACATGAAGCCTTTCGTCATCTCCCTCTACTGTCGAGTTGTTCCCATCCCCTCACACTACCAATCTCCTAAGAAATAAGGAATCTCTTCTGTGTATACTTATAAATATATGCATATTGTTTTTCTAGATAGATTGTAAATTCACTGAAGGTAGGGACTGTTACATTTTTGTCTTTGAGGCAGCCAGTAGTACACTAAATAGAGCATGGGACCTGGAATCAAGAAAACTTGAGTTTTCTTAGACACTGATTAAGCTGTGATTAGACAAGTCTCTTAACCTCTACCTGCTTTATTTCTTTCAGTTATAAAATGGGGATAATACCTACATCACATGTTGTGAGGAATAAATTTGATAATATTTGTAAAAAGCACTTACCACAGTGCGTGACATACACTAGGCACTATTTAAATGCTTATCCCCTTCCTCCCTTCTTTGTATTCTCAGTACATCATTCAGTGCCAGGCATCTTTCAGACACTTAATAAATGGTTGATTTGTTGATTTATACTCCCTACTTACTTTTGATATTGGCAATTAGGTTTCTTCTCCCTTTTTCTTGAATAAACTTACTAATAGATCATCTTAACAGATTTCAGCATTGGAAGAAATTACATAAGACAACATTTTAGTGGGAAAATTATAAATTCTTATACTCACAGAATTAAGCACTATAAAGCCTAAGGAGGAAAGTGGTTGTTGTTGTTTGGTGGAAGTTTATGAAGAACATCCCATCATAAATAATGGAAAATAAGTAGGGGACCCCAATAAACTTGCAGAAAATCATAGCTGGGTTACCAAAATCATGAGTTCAGGGTTGGTCAGGCATGGCTAGGTAACAATTGGTTTGAAAATCTTTGGAAATTTTAGTAGAGTATAAGCTTAATATCAATCAATAGTGTGCTCAAGTACAAAACACAGTGTAAAGGTGAGGATTTCCTTTTCTGTTTTGAGCATGACATTGTGTATAAAAATTATTATTCTGCTTGAACCTTACCTGGTTTGAGGACTCTTTCACAACTGCACTCAAGTCTGGTTGCTACATTTTAGAAAGTTCATCACTAAGTCAGAGGAGGGTGATAAGGGTAGTAAATAAAGGACAGCTAGAAACTTAGCAGTTTCTGGAAGTTTTGTGAGAAATCACTAAGGAGTTTTGAAACACCTCCTTACAACCATGGTCACTTCCTTCTCCCACTCCCTTCCCTTGAGTCAAGAGGGTATCTGTTAAACTTTCTCATAGGAGAAGAGAGTTTCACGCTCCCCCTACCACTATCTCTGAATTTGCCCTCTACATCATGGGTTTCACTGGCAATGGCTTTGGGCCCTGGGGCAACCTTTGCTTGATAGCATCACGCAGGTTCAGCACATCCTGTTCAAGGTAAAGAAGCTAACCTCTGAACTTGGGTAAGCACACTCTTTTTAAAGTTGTAGTTTTAACTGTTAATGAAATGTTGATTCTCTGTGTAAAGTAATTTTGAAATGCATTAACAAAACTGAAGTCACCTGATTGCTAATGGGTTTGTTTCAAGTTTCAAATTGGTGAACTTTTAATGTCAGTTATATCAAGCAACTTTTCATAATTTGGTTACTGCTAAAATAATTTGGCTATTGTTGGTTATTGTTTTAATGTGTAAACTTGCCAAAAAGCTTGTTTGGGTTTTGTCTTGCTGAGAATTTTCAAGTATATAGAAATAATTTCTAATGTTTGGCATTTTACACCAGGACAAATTTAAATTTGAGGTGTAAATCCTGGAAAAATTTTTCCTAAGCTATGATTAGTGAAATTTGCTGTTTAAGATAAAAGCTCATAGGATTTTGAGTTGTCTGATAGATCATAATCCATCGATAATCAATAATCCACCATCTGACAGAAATGCTACAAGCTATTCAGAGAATGTGATACTGGTGGGAAGTCAGCATTGGGAAAAGCTGAGAAGACAATTTTAGTCTCAGTCTAAGATGGGGTCCTCCTGGTTCAGTTTCCCCATTACGTTCCTTTGAAAAGGAATGTTACCCACCTGGCTATTCCTGAGTCTGGCTATGAGATGGATTTGATACTACATGTTTGGAAAACTGAATTATCTGAATCCAAACAGAATCCAAACCTGTCATGGCTGGTCCTTGCAGTCTTTTCTGTAATATTTGTGTCTTCCAGACTACAGGCCGTTCACCTAAAGTTGGTAGCAAATGGCAGGAACCAGCCAATGTTCCCCCATCATTCCCTGAATGCAGCCTGTGCTCAGTTCTAGTCAACCTCCTTTTTGGGACCTTCTTGAGGCAGGGACAGTTTTATGCCCCTTGCCAGGAGGAAGAAGTTTCAGAAGCTGAGAACTTTGCCACTTACCCCAAAAGAATTTGGGTCTCATTTGTTTGAGGGGGGAATGATGGAGTTGAGATCTGGACCCCAGAAAGGAAAAACCCTGGACTTTCCCACATGACCAAATCTCTACCATTCGCCTGTGGCTATAATCCCATTAACTGGCCTTTTGTTGTGGCTATGCCCAATCTCCCAATTCTCTGACCAATCTCTCAATTCTCTGGTACCGCTGACCTAGCCTAGCCTTCTATTGTTTCACCTCCCTATGGCCCCTGGCCACTTCCCACCTTTAATCCTGGCTAGGTTCCATTCTCCCTTAGCCACAGTGATCCAGGTCCCTGACATTCTATTAACTCACATTCCCCACAGACTACTTGGCCACTCCTAGATCTCTCCCACAGTCTTTCTGTATATGACCCATTTTGTCTCGATTCAGATGCTCTGAATCTTAAAACCTGACCAAATGCTGAGATTCTTAAAATCTAGCCACTGTTCAGATTCCTTAAGAACCTAGCCAATAGCTCACAAATGTTCAGATTCCTTAAGAGTCTGCTATATATGGCGGATCCTTAATAAACCTAGTCTTTGGCAAAAAAAAAAAAAAAAAGAAGAAGGTAAGATGGAAGGGATGATATGGCAATATGTAAAGATTTTGGGTTTTTATGTAGAAGAAGATTAGAAATATCCTCCTTGGCTCCACAATTAGGGTCAGTGTGAGGAAGTTTCAGAGAGGCAGATTTTGACTTGATGTAACAAAACACACTTCTTAACAATTGGTTCTATCCCAAAGGTGGATGAACTGCCTTGAGAAGTAGTTCCCTCTTCTGCTCACTAAAAGTCCTCAAGTGATGGCTGGGAATTGCTTGTTCTTATTTAGGCATAGGTTGCACAAGATAGCTTCTGATGTATATACCGTGGACTTCCATAAAAGCCAAGAGAAGAAAGAAATTTGAGAGGGGATAGACAACAATAACAAATACTTCAGGTTAATTAGGGAGGATACATCATTATGTACCAGACTTCTGCTTTCCTTGAAAAGGTAACACCCTCCACCAGTACAGATTACAACTTCTTTTATAATGTTTAAGAATTGTGTGAGGTTCAATGAGAGTAAGGGACTTTTTCATGATAATGTGGCAGGAAAGTGTCAGAAGCTGAATTTGAACTAAAGTTGTCATGATTACAGATACCCATTGTACTCCTTTAGCCTCAAAATGGTTGAGCACTAGGGGGCTGAGGAGGAGGGTGACAAAACAAAACAAAAATTCAGTTAGGGTTTTAAGAGATCAATGTTGGCTTTTCAATAACATAATAAGGGCCAAAGTGAGATTACAAGTGTCAAAAATGTGTTATGGCATAACCTTTCCAAATGTTCTGGAAAACAATTTGGAATTAATGGGTCACTGATTTTTTTTTCCATACCCAGTAATTCCCCCTCTGAACTTATATCAAAAGAAGTAAAACACAAACAGAAAAGTCTCACATATCCAAACATTCAGAGTGGTTCTTTTGTAGATAAAAACAAAACACTGGAAAGAAGTAGGTGTTCATTGATGGGGAATTCTGGTATGTGGATTTAATGGAATTTATTATGTTCTAAGAAATTTAGAGATGCATGGAAAACATATGAAATGATGCAAAGTCAATAGATTCAGAACAATAGACATAACTACAATAATGACAAGCAAAACAATCCTAAAAGGCCAGTGATTTTAGATTAAATGAAAACTTGAATTTTATTTATAGAATAAATAAATAAATACTTCCTCATACTGGTTAAAGAAATGAGGGATTATGGATGTGGAATTTTGCATAGGCTATTCATTTGATTCTTTTGTTAATCTAGTGAACTGTCTTTCTTATAAGGGAGGCTCTTTGGAGGCAGAAGAGGGATGTAACTGGAAATCATTGTATTACTTTTTAAAAGACATTCATAAAACCAACCAATCAGTCAACCAGAAAATAAATAGCCATACAAAGACTTCTTCCTTATTATTGATTGACTGGTTGATTGATTGATTATTATGAATAGGAGAATTCTATGTGGACATGGTAGCTAGCTGGAAAGGAAACATATTCACTATAGTATAATATAGGCAATAAGGAAAAGGTCACATCAGGCAAACACTGGAGAGGCAGATAAAATGAGACATCAAGATACCTAACAATGAGAACTCAGATATGGGGACTAGTATTAGAAGCAGCACAACACTGGAAGAACTAGCTACCAGTAAATGTACAAGTCAGAAAGCCAGTGATGGGAGTAGACATCAAAGATCCAGTTATTAGGGAAAAAAAGGGTTTTAGCTGTGATCTCAGGCATAAAGAATAAGGCAAATATTCCCTTCTTAAAACCAAGCTTCAAGGAAATAGCAATATAAACAACAAGGCTAATGATGTTGAGTTGCTGAGTTATGAAATATCCTTTCATTTTCCCTACAAGGCATCAAATTGATCATAAGACCTAGAATCAGCCAGAATTTGTGGAGAAGTGCCAACATAACTGAGAAATTATTTCTGAAGGGTCATATATCAGTATATGTCAGAGGTGGGACTTGTAACCAAGTTTTCCTGGCTCAAAGGCATTATTCTATCCTCTATGACATGTCATCTCAGTATTATTACTATTACTATTATTATTATTATTATTATTATTATTATTATTATTATTATTATTATTATTATTATTATTATTATCATTGCTTTATTCTATTTTTTTTTTCAGTGAAGTTGAGACAAAAATGGTTCTGGGATAAAGTATCATCCAGTTAGAATTCTTGTATATTTAATGTGCTGAGGGACATTGCACAGGTGGAAAAAGAAAACTGCTTATGGTTATCAAAAAAAATGGTAGGCTGTGAGCTCATCTTGCACAGGGTCGTTAAAAGGATTCTGGGTATGACTCCAGGGGCAGACATAATCATAGCCATACCTTCCCCATCTCAGTGATTCTGAAACCTTGTCTGTCATTTGAATTCTGGTCTCTGTCCCTCTCTTATAGCTCCATTATTCCTATTCCCTCCAAAACTCTTACCATTCATATCATTCCTTCTTTCTGAAATATCCATTCCATGTTGACTACTTCCCTCCTCCCTACAAACATGCCCTTATGTAAAAAACAAAAAACAAAAAAAAAATTCACTTTATCCATATATCCCAGCTAGTTGTGGTTCCAATATGTCTCTTCCTTTTGGGGGCTAAACTCTTATGATTTTTCTCCTTTTCATGGCTAAAATCCTTGAGAAGGGCATCTACGGTCAATTGCCCCATTTTCTTTCCTTTCATTCTCTTAACTCTTTACAATCTGGCTTGCAACCTTATCATTCAACTGAAACTGCTCTCTCCAAAGTAACTAATGAGATCTCTCAACTATCAAATCTAAGAACCTTTTCTCAATGAGCCTTTTCTGATCTCTCTGAAGTCTTCAATATTTTCAAATACCCTCTTCTCCCTGATACTCTCATCTCTAGGTTTCTGTGACACTACTCCAGCCTGTCTGCTAACAATATAACCAGTAGTTATCATTCTTCTTTGCTGTACCTTTATCTAAGTAATTCTTCCTAATAATTGTCATTCCCATGGTTCTGTCCTAGGTTCTCTTATCTTCTCCCTTTACTCTATTTCACTTGGTCATCTCATCAGCTCCCTCCATTTTATCTTATATTTATGATCATGACTCTCAAATTCATGTGTACAGTGCTAATCTCTCTCCTAACCTTTAGTTTAAAATCTCCAACTATTAGGCATCTCTAACTGGATGTCCTACAGAGATCTTAAACTTAGCACCCTCCAAGCTGAAGGGTCTTTTCCCCCTCAAAATCCTCCTAGTTTTAAACTTCTCTTTTACTATTTAGGGCACCATCATATTCGAAGTCATTCATGCTTACAAACTATGTGTCATGCTTGATTTCCTACTCTCTCAACCACCATATCCAATCTGTTACCAAGGCTTGCCAATTTTACATTTCTAACATTTCTCCTCTATGCCCCCTTTTCTCCTCTGCCACCACATTCCTATGGGCCCTCTTCTACTCACAGTTGGGCTACTGTAATAATCTGCTCAAATTTCTCCCCACTCCAGCCTATTCTTTACTTAGCTATCAACTTAATCTTCCTTAAGTACCATAATAGACAATATTCATCTATGAAAATGTCACATAGCTCAATTTATTCATTGAATTCTTTAGGAGAATTTGAGATTTTTAGTTCTGGTTTGGGAATTTGTTATTTGTTAGTTTTTGTGAGTTTCTGTACATAATTCAAGACACTAGGTTGTATCTCTCTAGGTATTCTCTTCAGAGCTTTTTTTTGGCAGTAGTGAATAACTTGGTTTGTATTATTTTCTTGTATGATCTTCATTACAACACTCAATATGTCCAGGTTCTTTAAGGATAATCTATCTGCAATTTTTAATGGCCTTGAGCTAATCCTCAAGTGCCATTATAAAGCCCTTCATTCCTATAAACAAATCTGCATGACTGCCATTTTTTCTTTGTTGCCATACTGCTGGTTGAGTTCATGGTGACCTTGAATATGCATGCAGACAGTATTGAACATGTTATGTGAAGTGACATGGTCATTGAGTTAGAGAATTGTTTTTATCCCATTAGATTGTGAGCTCCTTGTGGGCAGGGGCTGTTTTTTGTCTTTCTTTGTATCCCTAGCACAAAATGTACACCTGGCTCATAGTAGATGCTTAATAATTGACAGTCTTCAAATGATGAGACACTGATGTACAACTATTCATCAAGTACACATTGATTAAGAGGAATAGAAGACAGGAAGAGTAAAAAGTAGGCAGAAATGGATTCTAATTGGAAGTAGAAAATTGATTTATTATACATATATGTATATATATTAGAGAACATACAACTAGGAGAGAAAGAGAGACAGAGACAGAGAAAGTCAGAGAAAGAGAGAGACAGACAGAGAGAGAGACAGAGACAGAGACACAGACACAGAGAAAGACACAGTAAGTATCTAATGCAGTGATCACCTGGCACTTAGGAGGGGGAAATCTGGATCTGAGATTTCATCAAGGTAGAAACTACCTTCACTGAAATAGATCAGCAACTTCTCAATTCTTCTGTACCTTATATTCTGAAAGACAAGCAGATGGTTCAAGATCACACAATGAGACTACGTCAAAAAGCAAGACATGAACCCAGGTCTTCCTGACTCTAAGACAAGTCCTCTATTGACTATGTTATAGGAAAGCCTCTCTAGTGAACATTATTATCTTTTATAATAAAAAAAAAGTTATTTCTAGAAGTAGTATGTTTTAAAATGTCAATTTCCTGGCATTGAAAAACCAAGAAAAATCAATCATTCAGGAGATTTTAGGCTATGGGGGAAAAGGATAGAAGAAACTCAAGTTTGTATCTGGCAATGTTATCATGGGTGTTATTTGCATATGTGTTGACATTACATAAATAATTTTAGTTTGAGATTTCATTTTCTTTTTCAATTTTTGTGACACACCTTGAGATAATTGGAGGCACCCTGGGGTGTCACCAAGGTAGAGGTGGAGATCAGGACATTATGAGCATGGCTTCCTGATGTTGCTTCCATGTGGCTATTAGTATTACTGACTGCAACATGTGCCAAGATTTGTTAAGTGAAAAACTCATAAAGCTCTGTAAATAAAGTTCTCCTTATTCACTGTAGATAGCTTGAAACCCAGCTTCCTTAAGAAGAGCTCTCCACTAATGCACACAACAGAAGTAACAGTGAGTTTTATTCTCCTGAGTGTGCTGAAAAGATGTTTATTGGAAGAGCAGGACACTTAATTCTAGCATCTAGGAGAAATACAGTAAGAATAAACTATCTGGAAAATATAGTCAATGTGATTCCTTTGGACTGTAAAAGAAAAATAAGCTTTCTCTCTGTGTTCACCCATAAATTGCACCACAATCAATATTTTAATTCTAGTCTGTGACATGATATAATTTTATCTGATTATTATTCTTCATTCTTAATACAGTCAGAGACTCCAGGATTAAGCCAATTGGGATATAAAAGGGTGAATCCCAGGAGAAACAAAGTCCTTTGCATAACTCAAGGAGCCCTTGGAGCTTTGGTAAAGGTCTGAAGAGGCCTTGAATTACCCTGGGCTGTGACTATTAAGGAATGAAGGAGAGGGAATGGGGAACAATTCATTAAAGTTAAAAGGTGAGAAGCTACTTATTTAATTGAATTAGATGACAGAACACATGGCCCGAGTTGTATAGCTTTTTCCTAGACTCTCTGGACTAGGGAGGTGAGTTATTTTAATTCAGAAGGTCATCAGGCTGGGGGGAAAAGCACAGCCAAGCTTAATTTCAGTACTCTCAAGAGGGGAACAGTTTCTGGGTCCAACTAGACAATCAGTGGAGGGGAAAAATTAAATAAACTTGTAGCCTTCAGGCTTTTATGCATCTTAGAACCACATGAAAGCTGCTCTTAGGATGAAGAATGAATTATGAATTTTAAAAAATGGATTAAAAATAAGCAAATGTAAATATCCCAAAAGAAGCTTCTCAGTTTTTCAAAGAAAATTCCAAGGGGACAGTTATGTCCTGGGAAGGGTTAATGGGGTTTCCTTTCATGAGGACATCTACCCAGAAGGGGAAAGATGAAGCAGAACTGACCCAGACTGAGGTCATACTAAGCTTCATCTCTGTTTCTAAAAGGGGAGAAATTATGCATTTTCTATTTGAATATCTAATATGCCTGATAATAAGCTCTTCAATTTCCCTACTTGTTAGAAATTTTCTTTCTAGTAACCTAGGTCTTTGCTCCAGATGTATAGCACTTATACTTCAAGTCAATATTTAAATTTCCTGCTGTTCTTTGTTATTGGCATTTGGATATCTCTTACTGGCTAGATCTTAGGTGAGCCAACCCACTCATTTTGGCACATATTAGGTGCTAAATAATTGCTTATTGGTGGATTGATTCTGCTTATCCTCTTTTGTGGAACCAGTTATTTCAGATATGACCATGATTATCTTGTCAAAGGACTCATGAGAAAGATCACAAGGAAAACATTGTTACAGCGACTATGAAGAGCTCCCCATTCATACACGGCTTGGTTTGTACCTCTTGGTCACACTTCACAACCTTGTTCCAGTCTGTCTTTCCAGCCTCATTAGATGTATATTACTCATCTTTGTTTACTCTTTAGTCCGTCCAAACTGGTTATCTTATAGTTCCCCACAAGATACTCCATCTACTTTCTCTGTGCCTTTACATTATCTGTTTCCAAGAATGATGATTTCCTTACCTCTGCTTTTTAGAGTAACTAGCTTATTTCAAAGATAAGCTCAAGTGCCAACTTTTACATGAGGCTTTTCCTTATTTCTATGTTCATAATGCTCTGATTCCCACCCCAGCTTGGTGACACCCCAGGGTGCCACCAATTATCTCAAAGGATGTCATAAAAATAGTTGATGTTTTATGTTTGTTGAATTTAATTTTCTTCTCCTTTGGGAATAATTCAGGAATGATAAGGGCATATTACTAAACTCATTAAAGAGTTGTAACCTACAGTACCAGAGAGTGAAAACTCCTTCAACCAGGAAGACTTTTACAGAATGCTTACCACTTTATTATTTTTTTTTTACTATTTATGCTTTCCTGTTTGTTATAAGTTCCTTAACTTTCTGTGTTACTCTTTGCTGTACTGTCATGCTGTTTGATTCAGGAGCAAAAGATTCAAAAGAGCCTTTTCAGACTTTATATGGCAAACTGATCAGTGTGTAAGGGTGGGAAAAATCAACAATAATAATAACAACAAAAAGGACAAAAAAAACTAGCCTGGGAAACAGGAGGTCCTTGGAAATGGAGGAAGACCTTTTAACTACTTTAAACCTCAGTATCTGTTTCCTGATGAATTTGACAGGTACCTACACTAAATATAGAGTCATACTAGCCCAAAACAAAGTAAACAAGTATCTTTATTGCAAGGACAGACACCATAGGTTGCCAGTGGTTTGCCAAAGCCTCAGCTGTTACTGTGCTGAGGCTAGATCTGAGGGGACAGAGTCAACCTGTCCTAGGGAGTTCTGAGCTTACTTTTATAGGGTCATTTATATGGATCACTGTCTGGCATAACTAGGACACAGGTGTCGCTGCATGCTAGTGATTTATCCTGGTGCTTTCAGGTGTGAAGTCATGGGACATACTCTGGTGACCACCCAGGCTCTCCTCAATGTATTTATCTGTTAAAGGAGGACCATAGATTAAGCCAATGTCCCTTCCTCCCTCCACCCCTCCCCAATCATATTCCTCCCAATTTTAGAACTGTGTTATTCTATGATTAGTTTATTGTGCCAACAGTAGGCAATTCAGAAGTTAATGTAATGAATGTAATAGAGAAAATGTTTGTCTTGTTGCTACATCTTGCTACTACCAGTGGCAACTTACTGAAAGGGACAATTATATCAATTCAAGGAAAAATAAATGTGTTAGAATTTCTATTCACAAGTAATTTTGTCGCTAAAGTCTCCAAAAGGATGGGGAACAAAACTGTAAGAAAGTGTTAAAAGTAGTTTTGTCATTTTTGGTTTTGTTTTTGTTTTCCATGAATCTCCCTTAATTTAAATCCAAACATTATAATGACAAATTTTGCAGTTCACACTAATTCAGCTAATTGAAAAAGTTCTTCCCTGGCTAAAAATTGAGTTATCCTGAAGTCCACTCCACTCAGTTTATTTCAAATCAACTAATAACTATGAGGCACTTAAGGTTTAAGGGGTACTGCACCAGTCACAGGAGGCAGTAGCAGAATTAGGTAAGGCACAGACTCTGCACTCATGAAGCCTGCACGGTGGCAAAGATATTCTATGTAGAGATGTTCTTGAACCACTTTGAGGGGCCATTGTTAAATTTTATAATACAACAGAACATGTCAGGGAAGACCACCCACCCAAAAAATACCCCCTCAAAAAAAAAATCCTACTCTGTGGTTATGTAAGTCTTCATAGGTAATGTGACTGAGTTACCTTCCTGCATACTCTTAGGAACTCTAAATCTGCATATAATTTGCCTTAGCATATGCTAACCAGTGCAGTGGAAACACTCATTAGACTTAGACCTTATCAATCAAAACATGATAATACCCTCTAAAAAGGGACCACTACCACCTTGATGTTTTAGAGAATACAATAGGCTTCTTTCTTACTCACTCCACTACATGAAGTACCTTCTCTGCTCAGTGGAAGGAAGGCCATGTCTCCCTCTGGCATGGTTGTCTTCAGAGTCTCCAAAAATCTTCATCAACCAAATACTACTGCCCTCAAGCCAACACAGCAATTGTGTGAGTTTCAAGTGCAGGGAATACTAGTAGCAGTGCTAATTGCTATTTAAAAACAGACTGATACTGGAATTTCAGTTGGATTTTATACTTGTGTTTAAAATTGTTTATCATATCATTTGATTGGTAGCTAACTTCAAAATTACTGATGAAGTTTTTCCATTGATAATGTGTCAGAGGGTATTCATATAACAGTCAGATTTTTTTCAGAATACATAGATTCTAATTTTTACTGCATCATACCACACAGATGTCCATCTTGTTGTTGAAAAATATCTTACTCAAAACAACTCAGTCACAAAATAGAGGCTTAAAAGAAAATTGAAGCAATTGTACTAAATTGACAGATTATCTCATTAAGGAAATAGAGCTCATTCTCACCACATTTTAAAACAACATTTTCAGTATGTAGACTGATGAAATAATCATGGTCATAGCTGAGATAATAGGGTAACCAAAGGTGATCAGAGGGGAAACATGTTGACAATCTGGCCACTACCAGAAATCAAAAGTAACAAACTTAAAAGACAGAAGGAAAGTTAAGGAATAATTTTCAGGAAAGAATTGCTGTAACACCTGGAGTCAGGATTTGGGGGTGGGAGGGTTAGTACAGAAACCTTATTAAAACTAGAAAAATGTATAAACAAAAACCATAGTAAGGTCCAATATCAGCTGAGCCAACTAAAGAATTTACCAGCATTTTTGGCATCAACATACCTGAAGACACATGTTTCCATGTTTTCAAAATCTCTCCCTTTTAAGATACAGATTTTAATGTTTCAGAACAATTTTATTTTTTAAACTTTTTTAATATAGTATTTTGCTTTCTCTTCAATTATATATAAAGACAATTTTTAGCTTTTACTTTTACAAGATTTTGAGTGGCAAATTTTTCTCCCTGTCTACATGCCCTCCTTTCTTCCTAAAATGGTAAACCATTTGATATAGGTTATATATGTGCAAACATGGAAAATATATTTCCACATTAGTCACAGTTGTGAAAGAAGAAATAGACCAAAAGAAAAAAAAAGCTTTAAAAAGTAAGTGAAAAAAGAATGCTTTGATCTGCATTCAGAGTCCATCAGTTCTTAATTTGGATATCAATAGCATTTTCTATCATAAGTCCTTCATAATTGTCCTGTATTATTATGTTTCTGAGAAGCATTAAGTCATTCATAGTCAATCATCACACAGTGTTGCTGTTCTGCTCATTTCAATTTGCATCAGTTTATTTAAGTCTTTCCAGGTTTTTCTGACATGTGCCTGCTCATCATTCCTTATTGCACAATAATGTTCCATTATATTCACATACGCAACTTACTCAGCCATTCCCCAATTGATAGGCATCCCCTCAATTTCCAGTTTTTTGCCACCACAATAAAAGCTGTTATAATTTTTTTTTTGTACATATAGGTCCTTTTGCCTTTCCTTATGATTTCTTTGTGGTATTACTAGACCTAGTAGTGGTATTACTAGATCAAAGGGTATGCACAGTTTGATTACTCTTTGGACATAGTTCCAAATTCCTTTCCAGAATAGTTGGATCAGTTCACAACTCAACCAACAGTGCATTAGTGTTTCAATTTTCCTAAGTCTTCAACAACATTTATAGCTTTCCTTTTTTTGTCATTAGCCAATCTGATTGTTTGAATTTCCCTAATCAAAAGTGATTTCTTAAAACCAACTCTTGGTTTTATTTATTAGCTCAATAATTGTATTAGTTTCAATTTTGTTAATCTTACCTATGGTTTTCAAGATTTTCAATTTGGTGCTCAATTGTGGATCTTTAATTTGTTCTTTTTCTAGGCTGTTGTTGTTTTTTGTTCCATGCCTAATTCATTGATCTGCTCTTTCTCTATTTTGTGGGTGTAAGAATTTAGACAAATAAGTATTCCCCTAAGTACTACTTTGGCTGCATCCCACACATTTTAGTATGTTGTCTCATTGTTGCCATTCTCATTAATGAAATTATCGATTGTTTCTATGATTTCCTCTTTGATACACTTATGCTATGGGATTAGATTATTTAGTTTCCAATAAATTTTTATTAAATCTTTTCACTGCCTTTTGTTGAAGGTATTTTTATTGCATTGTGATCCAAAAAGGATACATTTAATATTTCTGCCTTTCCATATTTGATCTTGAGATTTTTATGTCCTAATACATGGCCAATGTTTGTGTAGGTGTCAAATACTGCTGAGAAAATGTATATTCTTTTCTATTCCCATTCAATTTTCTCCAAAGGTGTGTCATATGTGACTTTTCTAAGATTCTATTCATCTCCTTAATTTCTTTCTTGTTTATTTTCTTTTTTTTAATTTATTTCTTTTTTATGTTAATTTTTTGTTGGTTTGATCAAGTTCTGAGAAAGGACAGTTGATGTCCCTCAACTAGCACAGTTTTGTTGTTTATTCCTTTAACTCTCTTAAATTCTCCTTTCAGAATTTAACTCGGTGCATATATGTTTATTTTTCTGTGGTACCTTTTTAGCAAGATGCAGTCTCCTTCCTCATCTCTTTTAATTAAATCTATTTTTTGCTTTTTCTTTTTATGAGATCAGGATTGCTACTCCTGTTTTTTTTTCTTCATCTGAAGCATAATAGATTCTGTTCCAGCCCCTTACCTTTACTCTGTGTGTCTCTCTGCTTCAAGTGTGTTTCCAGTAAAAATAAATATATTATAGGATTATCCACTGCTATCTTTTTTCTGTTTTGTGAGACACTTCATCCTATTCACATTCACAGTTATAAATAGTAATTATGTATTTACTTCCATCCTATTTTACCTCCTGTTTGTCCTCTGTTCCCTTTTACTCTTTCTCTCCTCACCAGTGTTTTGCTTCTGCATGCCACTTCACCCGTCTACCCTGCCTTCTGTCAGTCCCACCCCATTCCATACTTAACTTCTTCCCATTCTACTTCCCTGTCAAGTTCTATATTCAACTGATTGTATATATTATTCCCTCTGTGAGTCAATTTTGATGACAGTAAAGTTCAAGGGTTGCCCATCACCCACCTTTGCATCTTCCCTTCCACTGTAATAGGCCTTTTAGCCTCCTCATGTAAAAAAAAATTACCCATTATACCTCTTCTTTCTTCTACACCCAGTGCACTCCTCTTTCTCAACCCTTGATTTTTTAATATAATTCCCTCAAATTCACCTTATACTCATACTCCCTGTCCGTGAATATTCTTTCTAGTTGCACTATTTGTGGTACAATAATTAAGAATTAACAGTATCATTTTCCTATGTAGAGATGTAAACTGTTGAGCCCTAATGAAACTCTTATGTTTTCTTTTTCCTTCTTACATTTTTATGCTTCTCTTGAGACTTGATGTTGGTGATGAAATTTATTTGTTCTGCTCTGGGCTTCTCCTTATGAAAGCTTGAAATACTTCTATTTCAGTGAATGATCATTTTTTTTTCCTTTGAAGAATTATGCTTAATTTTGCTGGGTAGTTGATTCTTGGTTATAATCCAGACTCCTTTGCCTTCCAGAATATTATTTTCCATGACCTTCTATCCCTTAATGTTATAGCTGGTAAGTCCTGTATAATCCTGATTGTGACTCCCCAATATTTGAATTATTTCTTTCTGGCTGTTTGCAATAATTTTTCCTTGACCTGGCAGTTCTGAAGTTTGGCTATAACATTCCTTTGAGTTTTCATTTTGGGATCTCTGTCCTGAGGAGATCAGTGGATTCTTTCAAATGCCTATTTTGCCCTCTGGTTCTAGGATATCAGGGCAGTTCTTCTTGATAATTTCTTGAAAGATGCTGTCCAGCTCCACCTTTTGATTATGTCTTTTAGGTAATCCAGTGGTTCTTACATTATCTGTCCTGCATATATTTCCCAGGTCAGCTGTTTTTCCATTGAGGTATTTTACATTTTCTTCTTTCATCATTATTTGGATTTGTTTGATTTCTTCTTGATGTCTCATAGAGTCATTAGATTCCACTTTCCCAATTCTAAATTTTAAGGAATTATTTTCCTCAATTAGCTTTTGTACTCCTTTTCCATTTATCCAGTTCTATTTTTTAAAGAGTTGTTTTCTTTTTCCAGGCTATTGACTCTTTCTCCATAATCTCCTTACGTCGCTCTGATTTCTTGTCTAAATTTTCTTCTACCACTCTTATTTGATTTTTAAGATTCTTTTTGACCCTTCCCAATAGTTCTTTTTGGATCAGTTCTTGACCACTTTTCATTTTTCTTTGGAACTTTGACATTGTTGACATTGTCCTCTTCTGAGTTTGTGTCTTGGTATTCCCTCTCACCATAATAGCTATGGCCAGATTTTTTTTTAATTGTTTTTTGTTCATCTGCTTTGGCCCTTTTCCTTACTTTTAAATGTAAGCTCTGCTTCTAGAGTATAAGGGACACTGTCCTGAGCTTCTTGTGGTTGGGGCTACAGGGACTAGCTGTTTACCTGGTGCTGCACTGGTATTGTTCTAAGGCCCATGGAGGACTCGAATGTCTATTGCTGTTCTTTAGGGATGGGGTGAGGGGTGGCTGAAGCTACTTGAGGCCATAGAGGGTTGGCAGTTTATCTGATGTTAACACAAGGCCCCACTGCTGATATCTGGTGTGTGCTGAGGCCCATGGGATTCCTTGTTTTGGCTTCTGCTTGTTTGCCTTGTGCTACTCTGAAAAAAATATAAAAGTGAGGGAGCACCAGTAAGGTTGGCTCCTTGATATTACTGACTGTGGTATATTTTGGGCTTCAAATCTTGTTGATGCAGTCATTATTTTCTTTTGTAACCACTGCCCATGGAATCCCCCATCTATTTGAATGATTTTTTTTCCTCTGTGGCCATAGCAATGAGGATGAGGATAATGAGGAAGCCACTTGCACTTGGATGGTGATTGCTTCACATGTGCTGCCCCCTTAGAATACAGTTTAAAAATGTCTCCTTTCATTCTCTCTCATCTTTCATCATTCTTTCATCTTTCTGTTATTTCTCTTTATCATCTCTGTCTCCATTTCTGTCTGTCTGTCTGTCTTCCAATGCTAAGTCCTTTGTATACCTCAGGACCAAGGCTCACTTCTCATGCTCTAGCAGAAATGGACAAATAAAGCACATGTACCAGTTTAGAGGAGTCTCTAACTTTATTGTTTTCTGTTTTGCCTTGTGACTTTCCCTGAGCATAGCTGGGTGACCCTGAGCTGGGCATTGCTACCTTTGGTGATAGCCTGAAGAATTTATGATGTCAGGAAGTCCTACATCCACCAGTGTGGGGCAGACCAAGAATTTTCTTGTATAAGAGAGGAAAATCACTGACAAGAAAGTGGAACTCAAACCTAACATGCCTAGCTGAAATCCTTTGGAGTTCTCTAAGCCATCCACCATGGTCATTCCTGACCTCATCAGCTGGTGGTGGATCAGTCAGGGGGAATGCCTTCAAGCCATGGGCCCCAGCATAGAAGGACATAATCAGGCCCCAGTAGTAGCATCACCTACAGGGTAATTGCTAACTATTGGGGGGCAATGGCAGGGCAGATTTAGGCCTTTCATAAAGGGGATTCCAGAGGTCATAGTCAAACCCTGTTAGTGGCAGGCTTTTATTGACACTGACCCAGCATAGGAAAGAAAGACTAAGGCCTTCGAAGTTTCAGTTGCTTTGCCTCAGCACGTGAAGTAGCAGTTAACTGTGGCCTGGTGGGGAAAAGACCGAGACAGGTCTAAGAAGTAGTGAATGAAGACACAGGATCTTGTGTTGTCTGGGAAACAATGGTCCCTTTATGCAGGTCCAAATCTTGGCTAGAGGAATTAGGGCAGTGAGCACAACAACCATGATGAAAGAACTTCAGTTAGACTCAGATGCCTTGCTTTCTAATCCATGTTGGCTTTGGATTCACAAACCCTGACTTTGTGTTTAAATTGAGTCCTCGTTAAGTGTAAAGCCTTGCAACTTCTATCAGAGTTCTTTACCCTATGACTTTGGACAATTTCTAGGACAGAGCTGTTGATCACCTGTGGTGCATATTTGCTATTGCCAATTTATTTAATCTTGACGTACATAATATTCTTGGACACCTCAGCAACACATCATGGCCCACTGGGCTCCCCCAGAGACTGTATGTACAGACACAACCATATCTGAAGCCCATGTTTTCATTGTTCTTCTTAAAACAAGATTCTATGTGCTTCTTCTTGCTTTCTTCTAAAATTACAAATATCTGAAAAAGCAGAATGTTGTGGCATAGTCTTAAACACCAGTAAAAATCCTCTGTTTCTCACTGGTAAGATGTGGTGACTTTAGGCAGCACCACCAATCAATCAGTCAATATTTATTAAGCTACTATTATAGGCTAGGCACTATGCTATGTGTTGGTGGTGCAAAAAGAGGCAAAAGATAGTTGCCTTCAAGGAGCTTACTTACAATCTAATGAGAGAGAGGTCGGTGTCCTCAGGGCTGTTACCTTTAGCAATACTGCTTTACCTGCTACACAAGTGTTATTACTAACTGTGATTGCTATTACTAACTGTGATTGCTATTGCTAACAGTTCCCTGAAACACTGAGACCTTGTTTCCTTGCCTGTACAACAAGGATAACAAGAGTTGCATTTACCATGGTTATAGGATGATGTGAAGAAAATTATTTGTAAATTGCAAAGTGTTACATGGATGAATTTCCATGTTATTACTACAACAATCTTATTGCTATTACCATCACCATCACCGTAATCACTAATAGTATTTAAAATTCATTATGTAACATTTTTATTTTGAAAGATATGTTCTTTGTGTTGCTGTTAAGTTGTTTTTGAGTCATGTCTGACTCTTCATGACCCCATTTATAGTTTTCTTGGCAAAGGTACTGGAGTAGTTTGCTACTTTCTTATGCAGCTCATTTTACACATAAGGAAACTTGAATTAAACAAGGTTAAGTGACTTGGCCAAAGTCACACAGCTAGTAATTGTTTGAGGCCAGATTTGAACTCACTGAGTCTTCCTGACTCCTGGCCCAGCACTCTATCAACTAGGCCACCTAACTGCCCTATTCTGGGTGCAGACAAATTATAATCAAGTAACTTTAATTCAAATAGTATAATTTTTTCTGAAAAAAATATAATAAATCATTTTCCCATACAAGCCCTCAGTATATTGTTTGCATACATTCTCACGAGTGATGGAGGAGCTGGGAAAAGAGACTGCCAGGGTGTTTCAAAGCATAGCTGCATGACTGAAGAATTTTTGGTATCCCTAGGTATCCTTCTTTCTTTGTGGAAATGCTCTTTCTCCCCAATCTTACCTTTTAAATTTTATTTGAAGGTGAATGGGTGGATGTAGCATGGAGTGAGGGTAGTTGGTGCACTTGTGATTTCTGTTAGGAGCTAAGAGCATTTGGGCTACACACAAAAATAGAGCACCGTCTCTACACTAACTTGTCTCCTTGAAAAAGTATTTCTAAAGCCAAAATGGAAAACAGTGGGAAATAAAATTCCTTTTCTAAAAATTAAGAACTTTTCAGAAGTATATTTATTTGATTCATAAAATAGTGCTTATCTTTATTAAGGATTCTTTGTTCTTGTCTTTCATGGTAGCCAAAGAACATAACCACTTTCTTCAAATTTGTTTTTTTTAATTTTTTAATTTAATTTTTAAAATTTTATTAATTTATTTTGATTTATTAACAATCACTTCCATATGTTTTTGAGTTTAAAATTTTTCTCCTACTTCCTCTCCAACACCCTCCCCAAAGCAGTGCAAAATCTGATATAGGCTATACACTTATATTCCTATTAAACATATTTTCACATTAGTGAAGTTATAAGTAAAAATTAAAACCAATAGGAGGAACCATCAGAAAGAGGAAACAAAACTCAACAGAAGAGAAAAAAAAAAGATAGTGATTCAACTTCCATAATTCTTTCTTTGGATGTGGATAGCATTTCCATCACTAGGCCTCTGAAGATGTCTTGGATCCTTGTATTGCTGAGAAGGGTTAAGTTTATCAATATTAGTCATCTCACAATGTGGCTGTTATTGTGTACAGCATTCTCTTGGTTTTGCTCACTTCACTCAGCATCAGACCATACAAGTCTTTCCAGGTTTTTCTGAAGTCAGCCTGTTCATCATTTCTTATAGCACAATAGTATTCCATTACATTCATATACCACAACTTGCCCAGCCATTCCCCAATTGATGGGCATCCTCTCAATTTCCAATTCTTTACCACCACAAAAAGAGTTTCTATGAATATTTTTGTACATGTGGGTCCTTTTCCCATTTGTATAATCTCTTTGGGATATAGCCTTAGAAGTGCTATTGCTGGGTCAAAGGGTATGTACATTTTTATAACCCTTTGGGCATAGTTCCAAATTGTTCTCCCAAATGGTTGGATCATTTCACAATTCCACCAACAATGCATTAGTGTTCCAATTTTCCCACATCTTCTCCAACATTTATCATTTTCCTGTTTTGTCATGTTGGCTGATCTGATAGGTGTGATGTGGTACCTCAGAGTTGTTTTGATTTGCATTTCTCTAATCAATAACGATTTAGAGCATTTTTTCATATGACTAGAGATGGCTTTAATTTCTTCATCTGAGACCTATCTGTTCATATCCTCTGACCATTTATCAATTGGGAAATAGCTTGTATTCTTATAATCAAATTTGCTTTTAAAAGGAACTTTATATTTCAATTCTTTTTAAAAATAAGTTTTACTGATTTTTTCTTTTACGTTGCCTAAATTTTTCTCAGTACTTTACAATTAAATTCTACAAACATTTGTTATACTTCATATCTATGCCAAGCACTATGCTACATACGCAAGCAAAAATGAAAGTCCCTGTTGTCAAGGAGGTGCAATTCTGCTGGAAGTGGATATATCATATGCACAGCTAAGTAAGTACAGAGTTTACAGAGAGTAATACAAAGTAATTTCAAGAAGGACAACTAACCACTGTAGAGTTCAGGAAAGCATTGTTTTAAGAGGTGGTATGTGAGTCATGAAGGAATGAAGTTAATTAGGGGATCTATGAGACTGAGATGGGAGGAACATATATGCCTGAATAAAATGATTAAACAGATGAAAATGAAAATTATAGTTTAGTTATTATAATATGTGCTCTGGCCTCACTCTTTTAGTACCAGGCATGCTATATAGATCCTCAAGATTTCACAATAACCTGAGGCATATGAGGGATCTCTTTTCTCTGCCATTGGAATGACTCCTCACTCTGTTCCCCTATTTCAATAGGCTAGTAACTAGCATACCCAGTTCCATTTAATCAATTAATATCTAGATACTTTTTACTTGGGGACTTTATGGCCTCAGTAGGGGAAAGGCCACCACAGACCATCTTAACAAAAAGATGGGGTCTGTGCATGTGTTAGACTGGCACACACAATTGAGATTTCCCAAATGTATTGGGTTAAAATAAAGGAAAAGGGAGAAAGAACTAATGTTATTCAAAATATTTCCTTCATATTTGGGTAAGTCAGAAAATTCTTAATGACTTTCAAAGTAAATATTAAGTCTTATTCTCTCTAGCCAGGGTCATGAAAATAAATATTTCCAGTCAAAGATGCCTTGCTCAAGTTGAACTTCAAAAAGAATTGAAGGCAAGTTTGAACATTTTCTTTGAGAATCATAATGTATGTCATATAAATGACAAATGTTGTAACCTTCACCTCTATTATGCTGTTCATTCTTTTCCAGTCCTGCTAACTAAAACATTAATTTAAAAAGCTGTGTTCTGAACTATTAGAAAATGAATGTATAATGGAAAAGGTGAAAAATAGAATAGTGTAGCTGTTCATTTTCCCTTTTTAAATAAGTGTTGGTAATTAATTTGCTCACAAGATATGTTTGAGGTGAATGCATTAATCTTGGAAACTAAGGTTTTACATTTCCAAATAGAATCAGGTGAAGGATAAGCATAGGTTCAGCAAAATTCTTTTTGTGTGACCTTGAACTAGTTGCAACATCTTTGGCTCATTTTGTCATTCATGGTACTTTGAAGATTTGACCTTTATTCCTACTTCAGAAGAACACTATAACTAGAACTTTAATTAGGAAGTGGGTAAAAGGGCCAGACTCAAAGAAATGAAACTTAAAAGGTGCTAATAGCATTTTAATTCCCTTGGCAAGCTGGGGTGAGCTTTTCCCATTTTCCCCTTCTTGATCCCACCCTATGTAGGACTCCACAACACTGGCCTCCCTAGATGTATTCCTGTACTTCCATCAACAAGGTGCAAAGTCCCAGACTATCACCATGTAAAACTCAGGGTACCTTTTACTCTGCTTGTTCATGCAAAAAAATGAATCATACTTATATCAGAAATATTAAATCAACTTACTCAGATGTTAACTCTGTAATTATTACTGTAAGTAGTTGATTTATTAAGTCCCTATGAATCAATCAATCAGGAAGCATTTATTAAGCACCTACTATGTCCAAGAACTTTGATAGGCAAAATCAAGAAATTCTAAAGTGAACCAGCTAGGTGACTCAGTCAATAGAGCACCAGTCTTGACGTAAGGAATTCCTGAGTTCAAATCCAATCTAGTTGTGTGGCCTTGGCCAAATCACTTATTCTGTTTACCTCAGTTTCCTCATGTGTAAAATGAGCTGGAGAAGAAAATGGCAAACCACTCTAGTATCTTTGCCAAGAAAACCCCAAATGGGTTCATGAAGAGTTGGATATGACTGAAATGGCTGAACAACAACAAAATGAACCAAATGGATGAAAGGACAAATTTACCATGTAATAAGCCCTTTAATGTTCTAAAGAGTATATCAGCATCTGAGTCTTCATAAAAACAACAACAAAAATAATTACATTAGGAGCTTACTTACTAGGAGAATCCAATACCATATTTATTAATGCATTTATATTCATGTAAGAAAGAAACTATGAGCTTTTGTAATTGTTGAGCAGGCTGGTTTACATCACTCAGGTCTTTATTGCTTTATCTTCCATACCATTCATTAATAGGCATCAAGTCTGTGACATTGGGTTTCACTTTTGCTTGAGTTTTAAAGCTCTGCATTATTGTTATCTTCTTTGCCTGTACCTGTAATTTAATTGGTGTAGTGATTCTTTGAGGAACTGAATCTAAATTAAATAATCTTTCCTGAAGATGTGATCTAGTGTGAGTGTCCTGAGGGAACCAGCAAATAAAATGATAGAAGAATGCATCTTTTTAGAGAATGATTAACTTTGTCCAACCCACAAATTTTAAAAAAAATTGAGATGATCTCTTTTTATTTCATCAAATAAGATCATCACTTTTATTTTCATACCAAGTGTGCTGAGGACACACAGACCCAAATAAAAAGAAAGGGAACAGTACATAATGTAAACCATTAGCAAAGTCTCAAAGGTGAATTTCACATTTCTGAGGATAGAGACTCAGGAGAAAGCTAAAAAGGACAAGTTCATGTTTATTTCAGAGAATCAATAATTCTTCACCAGCTTTGGATTTCACAGGTTTAACTTATCTACCTTTATTTGTTTCTGTTTTTGTTTTTTAATGGTGAAATTCAAGAATATATAGAAACAAGAATGAAATGGATGGAAGCCTTTAACAATTGGGCTCATATTTTCTGGAGAATGGACTTGCCTCATAAACTTCTTCAATTATAGCCCATTCAGGAGCACTGAGCCTGCTTCCCTCCTGACCTCTATAGCTAGGAAACAGAGAAACAACTCCGTGGAGATTGGGTCAACTTCTCCCATTAGCTACTATCCAACTGCATGCCTTGGGCAGGAGTCAATCCAGCCTATCAGGAGCCTACTCGTGTTTTGCACAATAGCTGAACTATAGATATTTTAAATTCAATATTTCTAAAATGGAATTCATTTTATTTTTCCTCCAAGCCTCCCCACTTCCAACCTTGCCTATTACTATCAAAGATAAATACCACTCTCCCAGTCACCTAGGATCCCAATCTATGTTTCATCCTCTGCTCCTCACTGTCTTACTGCACTCCCCACCTCCACCCTTCACCCCTACCCCAACCCCATATTCAATCTGTTTCCAAAGACTATCAATTTTTACATTTGTCACATCTCTTGTATATGGCTCCTTCTCTCCTTTGACATTGCCACCACTATGAGGCAGGCCCTTATTACTTCACTCCCAAACTATTGTAAGAGCCTTCTGGTTGGTCTCCCTACCTCAAGTCTCTTCCCATTCCAATATGTCTTCCACTCAGCTGCTAAAATAATCTTCCAAAATTGCAGGTTGGACAATGTCCAATCTCCCTCTTCCTTCCACCCACATACAAAATAAATAAATGCTAGTAGTTCTTATGCATTTCTAGGATCAAATAAAATAATTCTCTATTTAGTGTTCAAAGTCTATATAACCTTCTCCTATTTCTAGTCTTCTGACACCTTATGATCTATCCTTGTCCCCTGCTCTATGATCCTGTGATATATACCTACTTGCTCTTCTTTGAACAAGATATTCTATCTCCTAACTTCTGAGCATTTCCACTGGCTATTCCCTATGCCTAGACTTATCTATCTCTTCACCTCTGCCTCTTGGGTTCTCTAGCTTCCTTCAAGTGGTAGCTTAAATACCATCTTCTGTAAGAAGTCTTTTCTGATCTCAGTTAATTCTATTGCCTTCTCTCTGTCAATTATCTCCAATTTATGTTGTATCTATCTTCTTTGAACATAGTTTGAATGTTGTCTCACCCACTAGACAGTGAGCTCCTTGAGAGCAGAGACTGTTTTTTGCCTTTCTTTCTGTACTTCAAAACCCTGAATTCAAGAACATTTGGAATGGTAGTGTTCCCATACCACTAAATGCTTACTGTGCCAAGTACACATTTAATAAATGTCTATTTTTGACTGATTTTGAGGGAGAGATCAGAGGAAATATATAAAAGACAGGTCAAACCATCACCAATATTTTGATTATCACCTCCTTTGTTACAATAGAGATATCCCAAGACCTTGAATTCCAGAGCATTAGGAATAGTAGTGTCTTCAGACTGCTGGTCCTACTACTAGCTGACTACCACAGAAATTGGCTTCCAGAAAAGTGCCCACTTTCTTTACCAACACCAATTCCAAATATGGACAAATCACCACTAACTGGCAGGCATACCTCAAAGCCCTTGCAATGGCAGTACCCCTAAGGAACACCAGCTCTGCTTCCAGCTCAGCCATCCTCCCCACCATCATGCTAGGAAGTTATCTCTGAGGAGTTGGTGCTTGGCAACTGTTCCCATAGGTGCTTCAGCCGCAGCTACTCAAGATCATGAAGAGAAAGTTCTTATCATCAAAGTCCTTGGCACTGCCAAATGGTTCAGCGTCAGAGATTAATATGATTTTACCAGTGGAAATATGATTAAAGACCCATTACCATCTGCTTTGCTGCTGAAATATCACAGGACCTTTCCATTTGACTTGTAACTGAAACATTCACTTTATGTTGTCTTCCATACAATGTAAGCACCTTGAGAGCATGAGTTATCCAACTTTTACATTTGTATACCTAGCACTTAGCACGGTTCTTTTCACTTAATAAGGACTTAATAAATTCTTCTTCATTAATTCTATTTGCTCATTCATTCAGTCATAAGAAACTGATCAGTGATTCTCATGTAATGGAGAATATTACTGGTTTGTCTGAGGACACTGTTATGTGGTTTGGTCAGGATCATAAAGTTATCATTCTTCAGAGTATTAGATAGATAAGGTCTTACCATTATTCAATCATTCCCATGAAAATTCTCTATTAAAATCAGTGTTTGGGAATTACCATATACATACTTACTCATGCATACATTCATAAGTAACCACTATGTACATATATACATATATAATATATGTATATATGTATGTATGCATACACATATGCATACACATATACATATATGTATACATATATATAAAAAATACATATTATGTGTGTATGTACACACATATGTATATATGGAATACATGTGTGTATTTATACACACATATGCATATATATATATATATATATATGGAATATATGTGTGTGTGTGTATACATATCAGGAAAAATAGCAATAGTTATCTAAATATTCTAAAAATTTGTGTGAAGAAGTCATCATCACAATTCTAGCACATGAACTGTGTTAATAGTACTAGAGTACAGGAAGGATTCAGGAAATTTCCTCAAGATAATGGTCTTGGCATTGGGTAGGCAGAGATTAAGTTTTAGATACTTGCTATGCTGGGGAGGTAGGACACTGGAGTTAGGGTGGAGAAGAGCTCACCTGTGGTTTGAATTCTATCTAACTTACTGTATGGATCCAGTTTTCATCTTCACTAAAGTCAGAGTACAGAATTCAGAATTCTGTGGTCAGGGACAGTCAAGTGAAGTTAGGGCTGGCCCATAGCTCAAACAATTGGGCATATTCCTATGATTTTCATGACAGCTAGAAGGAGGAGGAGTAGGGGGAGGGGAACATGACAGGTAAGAGCTCTTCAAATGGGAGAAGGTGCCATAACAGTCATCTCTTTCACCATCAGTCTGAGAATGTACCTGTCATAAAGGCTGGCCACCAAACCTTCAGGAAGGGAGGACAACTGTGATGGATGAATGGAAAGAAGGAAGGAAGAAATAAAGGAAGGAAGCATTTATTAAACACATACTATCTGCTAGACACTATGCTAAGGACTTTATAAATTTCATTTGTTCCTCATAACATTCTTGGGAAGCAGGTGCTATATTTTTCCTATTTTACAGTTGAAGCAAAGTGACTTGCCTTTGCCTGATGCTGGCTTAGAACTCAGGTCTTCCTCACTCCAGAATGACACACAGCTGCCTCTCGTAGGAAAGTAAGGGCTGGCAGGCCTTGACAAGACAAAGAATCAGAAATAATCATGCTGTTGATACAGAGTCATAAAGCTAGAGGAGGAAGCCTGACTACTGGAAATCTTATATCATCTGACAAATACAACAACAATAAAACAATAAAAATAAATATTCAGGATACTTACAAAATATTTCAACAGGGAAAATATCTAGCTCTAAATACTTCCATCCACAAAAGAGAGAAATAAGAGATGAATAATGCATAAACCTTTTTTTAAAAAAGAAAGCCTAGAAAACAGCATTTAAAAAAAGAAAATAGACATTTTGATCCTGAAAGAAGAGATAAAATAAAATTAAAAAGAACAAAAGTGTCATTAGTAAGCTTTAGGGAGATCTCAGTATTAGTATGATATTTCCCATAAATGTAACCTAAAAATTGCATTTGCAAGGTATTTTTTTCCTAAAGACTATTTAGTGCCTTCTAGGTTCTGTGCCTGCTGGACTATTAAAAGCCACAAAGTAGTGAAGGCAACAAGAAGGGTAGTCTAAACCTTATGAACATACATCCTAAATGTGGATAATTTGAATCTCAAAGATCAAAATCATTCTACATTTAATTATGTTACCCCTCCAAAATCTAACTCTGTATTAAGATAACCAGACAAAGCCTGTTTGGCAGCAGGGTTAGAGACAACATGGGATAGTAGGAAAAGAAAATTAGCCTTAAAGCCAGAAAGCCTGGATTCAGCTCCTAGCTTTGACACAGACTGCTTGAGTGACCCTGGGCTAGTCATTTAACTTCTCAGTGTTCTCAACTACTCTAACAGTATTTATTACAGAGAAAGTGCCATTAATAGAGGGATTTCCTTCTCTTAGAAGTTATCTTTTGTAATTTAGTATCTCTATCATATCTCTATTGTTAGTATTCTCATCTCTAAGTAAATATATGTGTATACATGTATGCATTCATATATAATTGATAATAATTAAACACAAATTCCATGTATTTGTGTTTTGATAGTTAAACATTTTAAAAAGATGAACTAATTAAATTAATGTGCTGACTGTCTGTGCATTAATAGAGAGTTTCATAAATTAATCCTGTCATTTGATGATTATCCTTATGGTTATGAAGAGGAAGTGTATTCAAGGCGTGAAGGGCAATTCATGCAAAAGTATAGATGTGTATAAATTTTTTAAAAATGATATTAATTATATTTTGCTAAGACAATCAATTTAAAATTAATATTTCCTTTTGTAATTCCTTTCCTATGTAAACTTCACCATCACCCACGTCTCAGTAAACCTTGCCTAAAAGTCAAGCTGTTGTCTTGTAATTACTACTTCCTTTGTAACCCCACCCATCACCCATTTTCCAGAGAAACTTGATTACCCTAAAAAACCAAGTCTCATCACCTTTTTCTTGACTCTTAAATCACATATCTTAGCTGTGATTTAGATGGTTTCAGAAGCTGAGGCTCAAATGGCATATCAGAATAAGACACGCCTATGCTATTCAATATTTTGCTGTGTCATCTTGCTAACTGTTATAAAAGACCATGTCAATCCTCACTTATTATCTTTGGTCATTGAGAGAGGCCACTGAACTAATTTATTTGTTACTGCTTGTGTAATTAATAAATTGACCATGTTTGGAACTTTGTCTCTCAGTTTATGTTAACTTTCCAAAGTCACAGGTGGAAGATGGAGTACTGAATTTGGGTAACAGCAGGTTGGCCAGTTTGTATGTAACTTTTGGGGAGTACAAGGGATACCTAAGGTGAGAAATTTGTATTTTAACTTATTATGGAAAAGGGAACAGCATAAAATTTTCTGAGTTATAGTGAACTGGCCAGCTTGGTGCTTTAGGAATTTTATTTTGGCATCGACAAGGTTATTTTCATACAAAACTGCGATCATTAAAGTTGATTTATTCATTAGTGAAAATAGGGATTGCACTAAGGAAGCTATTGCAATAATTAGGCCAGAGGTAATAAGGGCTTCAAACAGGGTAATAGTGATGTGAAAATTTAAAAGGGATGGATAGGTGGAGAAAATATTTAGAGATAGAATCAATGGCATTTGGTTACTGATTGAATATAGAAGATTATTCTTCACAAATAAGTTAAAAGATGACAGTTAAGACAATTTAAAATAGTTTCCCACTTGGAGTAATATTGAACTTGTGTAAGTATATTCAGGGGAATAATCAGTAATGTAACTTACTATGTACCAGGAACATGCTAAGTGCCTTAGAAATAGCTGGGTTCATCACCACAATAACAATGTGAGGTAGGTGCTATTAAATGTTTCATAATAAATGGCTCAAGTCAAACTCTAGAAACAAATGTAGTTTGAATAGAGCATGAATAATGGTATAAGAACTTATATAAAATAAAAACACAGGCATACAAACAAAAATAATGGGGAAAAAAAGCAGATTGAATATAGTCACATTTTATTCGTGATACTTCCCTGAGCTGCCGTCATTGGTAAAAATATATCTATATCTAAAGACACAGATATAAGATCAAAAAACAAGAAAGCCATTTTGTTTCTTGCATTGTTCATTTTCTGGACTTTGACACGATGACTTGATTTCCTTTTTTCTGCTTCTGTATTCCCCTTTTCCCACTGGTGAGTTTCCCCCAAAACATTCACTGTGAGAAATTGTCTATGCCAGTCATCCTTCCTTTCCTGGACTTTGGATCACCTCCTCTTGCCCCCCAGCTCCTTTTCCCCCATAGAAAGTAATCTCCTTGAAAGTAGAGACTGTCTTTCATTGATGGTGGTTTCTTTTGTCTGTATATATAGTCTCGGAACTAAGCACTCTGCATGACATAATAAGTTCTTAAGAAACTATTTGCAGACTATTTCTATAGTCTTTCTAATCATTTATAAAACATGGTTCTCTTAATTTTACAATGCATTTCAGTAAGTTTTTTTCTGAATTTGGAGTAAGTTTGTTATGACTGTATGATATATTGCTTTCCTGATTGTAATGCATTCCACTACCCTTAAAAATTTTTATGTTTTTTTAAATTACACAACATCCTAATACTTCATTATATCTTATTATTCAATAATCAATAGGAAATAATTGTTCTGGAAAAATCAAACTATATTAAAAAAAGAAGTTTTATTTGGGACTTTATGAAACAAAAAAGTAATCTTATTTAGATGACTAAGACAAATAATCTGAAAAGTGAACCCTAGCTATTTAAAGGAAGATGATTAATTTAAAGGAGAGTGAGAATTAATATAGAGATAGATTAATATAGAGATCCAAACATGCTAGCCTTACTTTGGAACAAATGATTGTTTTTCATTTAATTTTGTTTGAAACTGTAAAATATAATGGATTTAATCCTCTTGAATCTTATGGTATATAAGAAATAAAATAATATATACTCTGTGTTTCAAAAGACACAAAAATAGTGTTTTTAACCTTTTTAGTGTCATGAAACTCTATGGCAATCTGGTGAAGACTATATCCATGTCTGAAAATAATGTTTAGGTTTTTGGTCATGAAGTAAATGATAATTTCCATTTAGAAGTTAGTGAAAATAAAGATGTAATTTGTTTTAATCCACATTTGTGGACCTACTGAAATCTATTCATAGACCGTGAGGTTCACGGAACTCATGTTAAAAAAAAATAAACCTTCAATTAAAAGAATAATGGTAACGGGAGAAATCAACAGTTCTCAGGAGGAAGTAAGGAAGAGGATCAAATGATGCTTGTAGAATCCCATACATATGCCAATGCAGAGGGCATGAGTATTAAGTAAATACAACCAGATATGGTAATATCAATGCAAAGAACTGTATGAAATTTTTATAGGAATCAGTGAGATAGATGTGGTGAGATGACTATAATATGATGATATATGAATATATAATGCTTAAAAGAATTAAAACTAACAGAAGAGAAGGGGTAGTCACAGAATATATCAAAAAACATAATTCTAATGTAAAGCCATGAATCTGAAGATGGATGCATGTTGAAGAACATGTGAATGAGGAAAGGGGAAAATATATATGTTATTCTGTAAGAGTCTTACATATCATTCTGACAGATGGAGGAGAAGACTGATATTTTCTGGGTAGTGTTTAATTGTAATGCCATCACTTTGGGAGGTCCATCTGATGATGCAGACTATAATCCATCCAGAGGCCTATGTAGTGGGACTCTTGTCCTTGCCCTCCTATTAGTTTTCCATAAGGGGTCCACCAAATAAGCTGCAGGTTTTCCTCAGTTTTTCTTCTGACATTTAGGGATAGCAGTGGAATACTCTGTCCACTAGTCATTCCTGCCTCTCACATTACCATTAATTTACCACAGGATAGCTTTTATTTCTGTTCAAAATTTCTCATCAGTTGAAATTGAAACCTATTGCCATCTACACCATTCCTCTTTATTGCCTTCTGTATAATATTAATTTTTAATTTAATTCTTCATAGATTGTTGTTGCCTATGTCTCACTGCTTTATAGCCAGACTACTGATAAGATCGTTTAGCTTTTCAGATTGTTCGAAGACTCATTCTGACAAAAGAAAGACATGTGACAAAATCTTGACTTTACATGATCAGTTTCATGTTTTAGAAATTGAAAAAGCATTAGAGGAATTCTTTTAAATTGATCTAATAATGTGCCCTTCCCCTTTCTCTTTTAACTTCCATTGTTTTTTTCTTGATGCTCATGCCCTTTGTTTCTTTATATAAATGTCATTCTTATTTCAACACTCTCCAATGTTTTGCACAAAGAAAACTAAAGCAGACAAGATTAGAAAGCAAGCAGGAGAGAAGGAAAAAAAAATACAGTAAGTTTGATATAAGTCTCATTTTTCAAATATATAAAAAAGTGAATCAAGATTGTAAAAAAAAGTGCCATTCCCTAATTGATTAAAGGATAAGAATATTCAGTTTTCAGAAGAAGAAATTAAAGGGACCTATAGTCACATGAAAAAATTCTGTCTTGTGGGCAAGTAACTACCAATTAGAGAAAGATAAATTAATACAGCTCTGAGGAAGCACCTCACACCTCTGAGAAATGAAAAATGGTGGAGACAATGAGGAGAAAATAGGTACACTAATGAATTGTTGTTAAAATGATGAATTGATTGAACTGTTCTGGAGAACAATTTGGAACTAGGCCCAAAGGGCTATTCAACTATCCATACCCTTTGACCTATCAATACCACTGCTAAGTCTGTATCCCAAAGAGCTCAAATAAAAAGATAAAGACCTATGTGCACAAAAATATTTCAACAGCTCTTTTTATGGTGGCAAAGAATTGGAAATTAATGGGATGTTCATCTGTTGGGGAATGGCTGAATAAGTTGTGGTATGTGATTGTTTTATAATACTCTTTTACTATAAAAATGACAAGAGGATGGTTTAAAAAAAACATGTGAAGACTTATATGAACTAATGAAAAGTAAAGTGAGCAGAACCAGGAGAACATTGAATGCAGTAACAAAAAATATTGGAACAATGAATCACTATGGAATACTTAGCTGCTCTGATTAACAAAATGATCCAAGACAATTTAGAAAGACTTACAATTCAGAAGGACTTATGATGAAAAATGCTACCAGCCTCCAGAGATCGAACTAATGGACTGTGAGAATTTATTGAATCATAGCGTTTTTCACTTTTTTTTGTTTTATTTTATTTTTTTTAATTTGGCTAACTTAGAAACATTTATAATGGGTCTTCATATCACTTGTCTTCTTGATGGTGGGGGCTTGAGTGAGGGAGACAATTTAGAATTCAAAATAATTTTAAAAAATATAATAAGTTTGAGGTCAGATACTTCCAGATACTTTCCTTCATTTAGGTATATGTGTTCATTTTAAGAATTACAAAGAGCTTTACTCAAAATGGTCCTATTAGGAAACTAATGTGAATATTAATAATAGATGAAGAAAATAAAATTTAACAGTTATGTAACTTGCTCATGATCACATAGCTAGAGAGTATCCAAGGGAGAACTTCAACTTAGTTCTCTTGACTCCAGGCTTAGTAGTTTATGCATCAAACCATGCTGCTGAAGAATATTTTTTTTTCTTTGTGAAAAAGAAATGGTAGGCTACACAGTAAGGAGTACGTTTATGCATTGCCTTGGGTTTGGCTAAATGTTTTGTAAATATTATCTCATTAGATACTCACAAGAACCCTGTGTCTTAGGTGATGTAACCACCTATGTTTTTCATATGTGTAAAGTAAGGTTCAGAAGGGGCATATGTTTATACCTATTACGTGAATTTTCAGAAAAAAGGTAATATTGTAGTTATATTGCCAGCTATAAAGTTTAACAACATTTACAGGGAAACAGATAGCAAAATAGCTATTGATAGTGTTTTCACACCTTTACAATGCATACTTCATTTTTATCTTGTGTGGTATAATAACAGATCACATTGATAAACAATAACGGAAGCAATAGCAACATACTTTTTATTTTAACCAAAGTAAAACATGAACCTAATCAGTATACTATAGCAACTTGTGACAAAGAATTTATTTTGTTAATATATATTTTTAAAATACAAATTTATTTATTTTTAGTTTTCAATATTTACTTCCACAAGATTTTGAGTTCCAAATTTTTACCCCATTGTACCCCTCCCCCCACCCCAAGATGGCATGCATTCTTAATATCCCTTCCCCTAGTCTGTCCTCTCTTCTACATCTCTCCCCCCTTTTATCCTCTTCCCCTTCTAATTTCCTGTAAGGCAGGATAGACTTCTGTACCCCATTTCCTGTATTTCTTATTTCCCAATAGCATGTGAAAACATTTTTTTAAACCTGTTTTTAAAACTTTAGGTTTCAAATTTTCTCCCTTTCTCCTTCCCCACCTACCCTCATTGAAAGGGCAAGCAACTCAATATAGGTTGTACATATGCAGTTCTGCAAAATACGTCCATAGTAGTCATGTTGAGAAAAACTAACTCTATTTCCCATAATCCTATCCTTCCCTCCCATTTATTCTATTCTTTCTTTTGACCTGTCCCTCCTCAGAAGTATTTACTTCTGATTACCCCTTTCCCAATCTGCCCTCCTCTATCATCCCCTGCTCTCTTCCCCTTCTCCCCCTATTTTCCTGTAGGGTAAGACAGATTTCCATACCCAATTGAATGTGTATGCTATTCCCTCCTTAAGCCAAATCCTATGAGAATAAGATTCACTCACTCCTTCTCACCTTCCCCCATTTCCCCTCCACTATGAGACTTTTCTTCTCTGTTTTCTTTTTTGTGAGATAATTTACCTCATTCTAACTCTCCCTTTCTTCTTCTCTAGTATAATTCTCTCTCATCCCTTAATTTTATTCTCCAGATATGACCCTTAATCTTCAACTCACCCTGTGCCTCTATCTATCTATCTATCTATCTATCTATCTATCTATCTATCCACATACATACATATAATTTTTTCCTCCAACTACCCTAATACTGACAAAGGTCTCATGAGTTATAAATATCATCTTTCCATGCAGGAATGTAAACAGGTCAACCTTAATAAGTCTCTTATGATTTCTCTTTTCTGTTTACCTCTTCACATTCCACTGGAGTCTTGTATTTGAAAATCGAATTTTCTATTCAGCTCTGGTCTTTTCATCAAGAATGCTTGAAAGTCCTCTATTTCACTGAATGACCATTTTTTCCCCTGAAGGATTATACTCAGTTTTGCTGGGTAGGTGATTCTTGGTTGTAATCCTATCTCCTTTGCCCTCTGGAATATTATATTCCATGCCCTGTGGTCCTTTAATGTAGAAGCTGCTAAATCTTGTGTTATCCTGATTGTGTTTCCACAGTACTTGAATTGTTTCTTTCTGGCAGCTTGTAATATTTTCTCCTTGACCTGGGAACTCTGGAATTTGGCTACAATATTCCTAGGAGTTTTCCTTTGGGGATCTCTTTCAGAAGCAGATCTGTGGATTCTTTCAATTTCTATTTTGCCCTCTGGTTCTAAAATCAGGGCAGTTTTCCTTGATAATTTCTTGAAAGATGTCTAGGCTCTTTTTTTGATCATGGCTTTCAGATAGTCCAATAATTTTTAAATTCTCTCTCCTGGATCTATTTTCCAGGTCAGTTGTTTTTCCAATGAGATATTTCACATTGTTTTCTAATTTTTCATTCTTTTGGATTTGTTTTACAGTGTCTTGATTTCTCATAAAGTCACTAGCTTCCAATTGCTCTATTCTAATTTTTAAGGAAGTATTTTCTTCAGTAATCTTTTGGACTTCCTTTTCCATTTGGCCAATTTTTCTTTTTAGGGCATTCTCCTCATTGGCTTTTTGGACCTCTTTTGCCATTTGGGTTAGGCTATTTTTTAAGGTGTTATTTTCTTCAGTATTTTTTTGGGTCTCCTTTAGCAAGCTGTTGACTTGTTTTTTATGATTTTCTTGCATCACTCTCATTTCTCTTCCCAGTTTTTCCTCTACTTCCTTACTTGCTTCTCAAAATCCCTTTTGAGCTCTTCCAAGGCCTGGGACTGTTTCAAATTTTTCTTGGAGGCTTTGGATGTAGGCGCTTTGACTTTGTTGTCTTCTTCTGGTTGTGTATTTTGATCTTCTTTGTCACCAAAGTAAGATAATATAGTCTGACTCTTTTTGCACTGCTTGCTCATGATCCCAGCCAATTACTTGAGTTTTAAACTCTTTGTTAAGGTAAGAGTCTGCTTCCAACATACTGTTCCAAGCTTCGGGAGTTTGTACAGCTGTTTTCAGAGATACTTGTAGGGATCTGTAAATTTTCAGTTCTTCCAAGGTGGTATGATAAGGAGTGAGGTGTTTACTCCTTTCCTGGCCTTTTCTGTGGTCTATTAGTGACCACAAGTACTCCTTTCTGTCTTGTAAC